>NC_069125.1:12634116-12945511 GCF_026914265.1 Mya arenaria | reverse complement strand
GCGCATTGCACCCTGGTCTGCCGCCCCCCGCTCACCCCACCCGCCAATTTTTTTTTATTCCGAAAAACACTGCCAATACACCCGCATTGGCATTCTACAGCACTGGGGATAGTGCCCGGAGCAGTTTACGCACAGCATTGCGACCGAGCAGCGCATTGCACCCTGGTCTGCCGCCCCGCTCACCCCACCCGCCAATTTTTTTTATTCGAAAAACACTGCCAATACACCCGCATTGGCATCTACACAGCACTGGGGATAGTGCCCGGAGCAGTTTACGCACAGCATTGCGGACCGCGCCGCGCATTGCACCCTGGTCTGCCGCCCCCGCTCACCCCACCCGCCAATTTTTTTTATTCCGAAAAAACACTGCCAATACACCGCATTGGCATTCTACAGCACTGGGATAGTGCCCGGAGCAGTTTACGCACAGCATTGCGACCGAGCAGCGCATTGCACCTGGTCTGCCGCCCCCGCTCACCCCACCCGCAAATTTTTTTATTCCGAAAAACACTGCCAATACACCCGCATTGGCATTCTACAGCACTGGGGATAGTGCCCGGAGCAGTTTACGCCACAGCATTGCGACCGAGCAGCGCATTGCACCCGGTCTGCCGCCCCCGCTCACCCCACCCGCCAATTTTTTTTATTCCGAAAAACACTGCCAATACACCCGCATTGGCATTCTACAGCACTGGGGATAGTGCCCGGAGCAGTTTACGCACAGCATTGCGACCGAGCAGCGCATTGCACCCTGGTCTGCCGCCCCCGCTCACCCCACCCGCCAATTTTTTTTATTCCGAAAAACACTGCCAATACACCCGCATTGGCATTCTACAGCACTGGGGATAGTGCCCGGAGCAGTTTACGCACAGCATTGCGACCGAGCAGCGCATTGCACCCTGGTCTGCCGCCCCCGCTCACCCCACCCGCCAATTTTTTTTATTCCGAAAAACACTGCCAATACACCCGCATTGGCATTCTACAGCACTGGGGATAGTGCCCGGAGCAGTTTACGCACAGCATTGCGACCGAGCAGCGCATTGCACCCTGGTCTGCCGCCCCCGCTCACCCCACCCGCCAATTTTTTTTATTCCGAAAAACACTGCCAATACACCCGCATTGGCATTCTACAGCACTGGGGATAGTGCCCGGAGCAGTTTACGCACAGCATTGCGACCGAGCAGCGCATTGCACCCTGGTCTGCCGCCCCCGCTCACCCCACCCGCCAATTTTTTTTATTCCGAAAAACACTGCCAATACACCCGCATTGGCATTCTACAGCACTGGGGATAGTGCCCGGAGCAGTTTACGCACAGCATTGCGACCGAGCAGCGCATTGCACCCTGGTCTGCCGCCCCCGCTCACCCCACCCGCCAATTTTTTTTATTCCGAAAAACACTGCCAATACACCCGCATTGGCATTCTACAGCACTGGGGATAGTGCCCGGAGCAGTTTACGCACAGCATTGCGACCGAGCAGCGCATTGCACCCTGGTCTGCCGCCCCCGCTCACCCCACCCGCCAATTTTTTTTATTCCGAAAAACACTGCCAATACACCCGCATTGGCATTCTACAGCACTGGGGATAGTGCCCGGAGCAGTTTACGCACAGCATTGCGACCGAGCAGCGCATTGCACCCTGGTCTGCCGCCCCCGCTCACCCCACCCGCCAATTTTTTTTATTCCGAAAAACACTGCCAATACACCCGCATTGGCATTCTACAGCACTGGGGATAGTGCCCGGAGCAGTTTACGCACAGCATTGCGACCGAGCAGCGCATTGCACCCTGGTCTGCCGCCCCCGCTCACCCCACCCGCCAATTTTTTTTATTCCGAAAAACACTGCCAATACACCCGCATTGGCATTCTACAGCACTGGGGATAGTGCCCGGAGCAGTTTACGCACAGCATTGCGACCGAGCAGCGCATTGCACCCTGGTCTGCCGCCCCCGCTCACCCCACCCGCCAATTTTTTTTATTCCGAAAAACACTGCCAATACACCCGCATTGGCATTCTACAGCACTGGGGATAGTGCCCGGAGCAGTTTACGCACAGCATTGCGACCGAGCAGCGCATTGCACCCTGGTCTGCCGCCCCCGCTCACCCCACCCGCCAATTTTTTTTATTCCGAAAAACACTGCCAATACACCCGCATTGGCATTCTACAGCACTGGGGATAGTGCCCGGAGCAGTTTACGCACAGCATTGCGACCGAGCAGCGCATTGCACCCTGGTCTGCCGCCCCCGCTCACCCCACCCGCCAATTTTTTTTATTCCGAAAAACACTGCCAATACACCCGCATTGGCATTCTACAGCACTGGGGATAGTGCCCGGAGCAGTTTACGCACAGCATTGCGACCGAGCAGCGCATTGCACCCTGGTCTGCCGCCCCCGCTCACCCCACCCGCCAATTTTTTTTATTCCGAAAAACACTGCCAATACACCCGCATTGGCATTCTACAGCACTGGGGATAGTGCCCGGAGCAGTTTACGCACAGCATTGCGACCGAGCAGCGCATTGCACCCTGGTCTGCCGCCCCCGCTCACCCCACCCGCCAATTTTTTTTATTCCGAAAAACACTGCCAATACACCCGCATTGGCATTCTACAGCACTGGGGATAGTGCCCGGAGCAGTTTACGCACAGCATTGCGACCGAGCAGCGCATTGCACCCTGGTCTGCCGCCCCCGCTCACCCCACCCGCCAATTTTTTTTATTCCGAAAAACACTGCCAATACACCCGCATTGGCATTCTACAGCACTGGGGATAGTGCCCGGAGCAGTTTACGCACAGCATTGCGACCGAGCAGCGCATTGCACCCTGGTCTGCCGCCCCCGCTCACCCCACCCGCCAATTTTTTTTATTCCGAAAAACACTGCCAATACACCCGCATTGGCATTCTACAGCACTGGGGATAGTGCCCGGAGCAGTTTACGCACAGCATTGCGACCGAGCAGCGCATTGCACCCTGGTCTGCCGCCCCCGCTCACCCCACCCGCCAATTTTTTTTATTCCGAAAAACACTGCCAATACACCCGCATTGGCATTCTACAGCACTGGGGATAGTGCCCGGAGCAGTTTACGCACAGCATTGCGACCGAGCAGCGCATTGCACCCTGGTCTGCCGCCCCCGCTCACCCCACCCGCCAATTTTTTTTATTCCGAAAAACACTGCCAATACACCCGCATTGGCATTCTACAGCACTGGGGATAGTGCCCGGAGCAGTTTACGCACAGCATTGCGACCGAGCAGCGCATTTGCATTGCACCCTGCTCTCATGCTCTAAAATTACTAACAATCTTATCGGAGTAAAAAAGAAAAAAAAAGAAAAAGGCAACATAAAAACGAAGAAGTAATTGTGTATTTTTTATGATGTTATTCTGTATATTTCAAGTGCTTGAAGTTAGCGCCGTAGCACCGTATCATCATATCTCCGCGGTGACTCAGTGCTAGCACCGTATCACCATCAAAATCAATACAATAAGAGCATTAATCTCGAAGAAACATGTAAGACTAGTTCGTGCAAAAACGAGCAAGGGGACCATAGGGACCTATGTCACTGTGTAGCCGAGACCTTGCCCTAGGTGATGGCACATGTGAATACCCTAGGATAAGTGTAGGGATGAATTAGGCCACGAGCCTTACTGTAAGATCTATTTATATCGCTGGAGCTGTCTCCGAAAATAGAACTGGAAAATAGAGCTCTAAAATAGAGCTCGAAAATAGAGCTCGAAAATAGAGCTCGAAAATCGAACTTTGCTACTGCAAAAGCCATTTTGGGGACGGACTGACCCGATAATTCGACTAAGGGCACCATAAGAAAAAGTGTAGCGATAAACTAGGTACAAGGCCTATAATATGAACTATAGAGATCTGAGGAGCTTTTTTCTTGAAGAGTCGAAAATAAAACATGAGAATTCGACTAAGGGGACAATAACGAAAAGCGTAATTTTGAGCATGACTCGCTTAATACGCTGTCATGGCTTATGTTCTAGGCATTGACACGGTCGCTTGAAACAATCATGGCTTTTGCTACTATGCTAGAGTGGACGGCATTTGGAATCATTTCAACCTCACATAGACCATTGTATTCGGAAAAGTCTGGTTTGAGCACATTTAGCACGTGATCATTGCCTTATGCCTCAATACGCTGTGATGGATCATGTCCGAGGCATTCACGAGTGTATGTTCAATTACCATGAGTATTGCCACTATGCCAGAGTGGTAGGCAGTTAGAATCACTTCAACCTCACATAGGCCATTGATCTGGGAAAACTCTGGTCTGGGCATATTGAACGAGCACATGAACATTCCTTTATACATCGCTAAGGTGTTTGAGCACACAACTTGCAAATCACGTAGCCATAGAAAAAAACAACGTTATTTTGGTAAATAAAATGTAAATTATTTGTAAATAATGAATTTTATTGTATTTTAACAAAAGTTTTGAAAAGTTTGGTCAAAAATACCAAAACGAGAGGGCAAAAAAACGCACTTAGAAAGTGTATATAACTGCATTCCAGGCATATGCAGTGACCTATTCTGCTTGTTAATGGAGAACACTGCGTTGGAGATTGATTAACACCGGCTTGCAGGTTTAAAGCTTAGCTTCAGATTTATTCTACAGCACTGGGGATAGTGCCCGGAGCAGTTTACGCACAGCATTGCGACCGAGCAGCGCATTGCACCCTGGTCTGCCGCCCCCGCTCACCCCACCCGCCAATTTTTTTTATTCCGAAAAACACTGCCAATACACCCGCATTGGCATTCTACAGCACTGGGGATAGTGCCCGGAGCAGTTTACGCACAGCATTGCGACCGAGCAGCGCATTGCACCCTGGTCTGCCGCCCCCGCTCACCCCACCCGCCAATTTTTTTTATTCCGAAAAACACTGCCAATACACCCGCATTGGCATTCTACAGCACTGGGGATAGTGCCCGGAGCAGTTTACGCACAGCATTGCGACCGAGCAGCGCATTGCACCCTGGTCTGCCGCCCCCGCTCACCCCACCCGCCAATTTTTTTTATTCCGAAAAACACTGCCAATACACCCGCATTGGCATTCTACAGCACTGGGGATAGTGCCCGGAGCAGTTTACGCACAGCATTGCGACCGAGCAGCGCATTGCACCCTGGTCTGCCGCCCCCGCTCACCCCACCCGCCAATTTTTTTTATTCCGAAAAACACTGCCAATACACCCGCATTGGCATTCTACAGCACTGGGGATAGTGCCCGGAGCAGTTTACGCACAGCATTGCGACCGAGCAGCGCTTTGCATTGCACCCTGCTCTCATGCTCCAAAAACCTAAAATTACTAACAATCTTATCGGAGTAAAAAAAAGAAAAAAAAAGAAAAAGGCAACATAAAAACGAAGAAGTAATTGTGTATTTTTTATGATGTTATTCTGTATATTTCAAGTGCTTGAAGTTAGCGCCGTAGCACCGTATCATCATATCTCCGCGGTGACTCAGTGCTAGCACCGTATCACCATCAAAATCAATACAATAAGAGCATTAATCTCGAAGAAACATGTAAGACTAGTTCGCGCAAAAAAGAGCAAGGGGACCATAGGGACCTATGTCACTGTGTAGCCGAGACCTTGCCCTAGGTGATGGCACATGTGAATACCCTAGGATAAGTGTAGGGATGAATTAGGCCACGAGCCTTACTGTAAGATCTATTTATATCGCTGGAGCTGTCTCCGAAAATAGAACTCGAAAATAGAGCTCTAAAATAGAGCTCGAAAATAGAGCTCGAAAATAGAGCTCGAAAATCGAACTTTGCTACTGCAAAAGCCATTTTGGGGACGGACTGACCCGATAATTCGACTAAGGGCACCATAAGAAAAAGTGTAGGGATAAACTAGGTACAAGGCCTATAATATGAACTATAGAGATCTGAGGAGCTTTTTTCTTGAAGAGTCGAAAATAAAACATGAAAATTCGACTAAGGGGACAATAACGAAAAGCGTAATGTTGAGCATGACTCGCTTAATACGCTGTCATGGCTTATGTTCTAGGCATTGACACGGTCGCTTGAAACAATCATGGCTTTTGCTACTATGCTAGAGTGGACGGCATTTGGAATCATTTCAACCTCACATAGACCATTGTATTCGGAAAAGTCTGGTTTGAGCACATTTAGCACGTGATCATTGCCTTATGCCTCAATACGCTGTGATGGATCATATCCGAGGCATTCACGAGTGTATGTTCAATTACCATGAGTATTGCCACTATGCCAGAGTGGTAGGCAGTTAGAATCACTTCAACCTCACATAGGCCATTGATCTGGGAAAACTCTGGTCTGGGCATATTGAACGAGCACATGAACATTCCTTTATACATCGCTAAGGTGTTTGAGCACACAACTTGCAAATCACGTAGCCATAGAAAAAAACAACGTTATTTTGGTAAATAAAATGTAAATTATTTGTAAATAATGAATTTTATTGTATTTTAACAAAAGTTTTGAAAAGTTTGGTCAAAAATACCAAAACGAGAGGGCAAAAAAACGCACTTAGAAAGTGTATATAACTGCATTCCAGGCATATGCAGTGATCTATTCTGCTTGTTAATGGAGAACACTGCGTTGGAGATTGATTAACACCGGCTTGCAGGTTTAAAGCTTAGCTTCAGATTTGAAATTGAGGCATTCGGAGCTCCTCGGCCATTTTTTTTTCAAAAACAACCTCGGATGTATGCCGGTACATCAGTTGAAGTAGTTCGTAAATTTTTGAATTATATCATTAATTAAATGTATTGTTTTAGAGTTGTATTTATTGATCTTAGTTTAAATTGATTGCCAGTGAAGTGAATTATTGTAAACAAAATTAAGATTCCCAAGAGTAAAGTCATAAAGTTTAACTGCTTAATAAAATTACTACGCGATCTACTTGCAGCGGACTTAAACGTGCCACTTTTTGAGTATGTAAACCGTCCAAATACATCCGAGGTTGTTTTCGATAAAATGGCCGAGAAGTTCCGAATGGAAATTGAGGGTGTGTCTAGCACACTTTCGAATTAAAATTGGCCCTATATAAGAAACAGTCGGAACATAGTACCTGTTCAACAAAAACAATAGCTTTAATTTTTTAGAGACAGATATTGCCGAAATTTACATTTAATGCCTTATAGATAGAAAATTGGGATCCCCGATTCGCATCTTACGATAAATCGAATGATGACCAAACGATTGACTGCTACCGAACATCCGTATTAACGGAGGGTACACAGGGGTAACAATTGGGATGGTAAAAGAGGTACAGGAGAGTAAACAGTGATTAATTACAGGGGAAAAGAGGGGTTTTCGTTAAGCAGTGTTGTTGAGTATCCAATATGTTTACTTTTAGTTAAAGATAAGTAGCATTACCTTTATGTTTAGGTCTATAAACATATGTTACATATATACAATACATTTCTTGAATAAAATATAAGTATTTAAAAAATATGGTAACATTTTGTAAACTTATGAATGTGTTAGTATCCTTTCCTGAATGTGGCCATTTGAAGCGGTAATTTATCCAAGCCTGTCATTAATAAGCCTACATCAAGTATATAAATATGTATTTATCACAAATCAGCATTGCTATCCGGGATACGACATTATGTAACGGTAAACATCTTGACCGTATTCCGGGATAGTTCAAAGCCTCTGTCATGTGTATGCATTACACAATGCACAGTTTTAGGATTATTTTAGGCGCGAATTTGTTTAGGGGATAACATATTTTAGGCTAACATGGAAGACGTCGCATGCCCAATGTGACGACATAAAATTAACGTTTCATGTCCATATAAATAAGCAAATATTACACGGAAGTGCACAGTTCAAGACTGAATTTAGACAAAATATTAAAGTGTAAGAACCCTCAATCCCCCTTATTCATTTATGCAGCATATTCTATGCTTCAAGGGGAAGACAGATCAAGACTAAGTTTTGACCCCTAGGAAATATCAAATCGTGGACCGCCCCTGACTGCAATAGCAAATCTTATTGGGGTACCCTCAACCCCCTTTATAATTTTAGCAACATACTTTGGGATTCCATGGAAGACGGTGCACACCCAAAGTTGTTATGTCAACGTTATGATTGATATTTATGCTAACTATACAGCAAAGTCCACAGTTTATGGCTAACATTATCCAAAATTATTTTCTTTCAGGGTACACGTCGCATACCCAAAGATACGCCCTTAAGTTAATGTTTCTTGTTTATATTGATATATATTTACAGCTCAACTTCCATTCCTTAAATGAACTGCCTTTCGGCAATTGCGTTTATCAATAGATGAACGCAACATCTACGGATATGTTCGGATAGCAACTCATCGCATAACAATATACATGAACAATATTGATCTTGTTATTGTTTGTATTGTGTCAGCAGGTCCCGTAAAATATATATTACCATTTTAGAAAGTGTAAATTTATTATATTTTAAACGTATTGTTGCCAAAAGTGTTTCAATTTACTTTTAAAAGTGATTTCAAGTGGTTGATCTTTCCCCGCGTTATTGTGACGTCATTCTAAATCCTTCGGACTCCACACACTTTGACCAGCCCAATTGCGTTCATTCTCCGATAATGACATCAACCCTGCAATTCATTCCTTAAGCAAATACTAAAGTGCACTGTTGTTTACGGCCATCACACAACTAGGTTACTTTACTCCATAATATTTTTAATACAAAGTATGGCCCTTGATCGACTTTGTTTGGTTTGGTTTAAGTTTTGGGGCATTTTTTTTTTTTTTAACTCAGATTTCAAAAACTGTTAATCCAATGGCTTTCATACTTGCAATAATAGCCATCACACAATTAGGTGTAAACACCGTAGTAATCCCAAATACAAATAATGGCTGGCCCTATTTATTTATTTAATTGCCTATGACAGGCACATTTATATGCACACATATAAACACACATTACGAACCAAATGTATGTCCCTATCTTGAATAGCCTTTCGAAAATCCGAAGTTATTCACATATGGCCTCACCTAGGGCCAGGTCTCAGTTACACTGTGATATAGATCGATATGGTACCCTTGTTCGTTTTAAGGATTCCGCAACATAAAGGGTAAGTATGCCGTCAGGTAGATGTTGGAAGCTTATTTCATGTCCCTATCCCGCATTATCACCCTAAAATCCTCACATATCCCATCAACTTAAACCAGTCTCGGCTATACAGTGACAAGGGTCCCTATGGTCTGCTTGCTTGTTTTAAGGTTATCGCACCATAACAGTTGTATATTGGATATTAGGTATTGGGAGTCTTATCAAGTCCTATCCCGCATTACTTGCCTAGGTTATTCACATATGCCATCATCTGGGGCCAGGTCTCGGCTTAACAGTGACATATGTCCCTATTGTCCCAATGCACGTTTTAAGGTTTCCGCACAATAACACTGCCAGAATATCTGGTAAATTACTAATATGCATAATGGGCATATTTCATGTCCCTATCCCGCATAGCATGCCTAATATCCTAGGATATTCTCATGTTTCAACACCGATTATGGCCAGGGCTCGGCTAAATTGTGACATAGGTCGCTATGGTCTCCTTTCTCGTTTAAAGGTTTCCTTACCATAACATGTTAGTAATGCCAGGTAGGCATTGGAAGTCTTTTTCATGTCCCTATCTAGCATTACCTGCCTTAAATCCTAGGTTGATCCATATACCATCACCTAAAGCCAGTTATGGGCTACAAAGTGTCATAGGTTCCTACGGAACGCTTGCTCATTTTAAGGTTATCGCACCATAAAAGTTGTATGTTGGCCAAATTAGTAATTGGCATTCTTTTGAATGTCCCTTTCCCGCAAAATCTGCCTTCAATCCTAACTAATTCACATATGAAACCATCTGGGGTAAAGTCTAGGCTACACAGTGACAAAGGTCGCTATGATCCCTTTGCGTGTTGTAAGGTTTCTGCACCATAACAATGCCAGAATATAAATAACTAAATATCCATTAGGAGCATATTTCATGTCCCTATCCCGCATAGCCTGCATAAATTCCTAGGATATTCATATGTTCCAACACCGTGTATGGCCAGGTCTCAGCTACAATGTGATTTGGGTCGCTACGGTATACTTGTTTGTGTTCATATTTTCGCACCTTAACTTCTTATTAATGCAATGAAGTCATTTGGAGCCTATCCCTCAAAACCTGCCTAAAATTATTGGTTATTCAGAGATGCTATCACTTAAAGCCAGGTTTGGGCTACAAAGTATCATAGGTCCCTTTCGTGCGCTTGATCGTGTTAAGGGTTTCGCACCATTTTAGTTGTATATTGGGTAAATAGGAATTGGGAGTCATTTTCATTTCCCTATCCCGCATAACCTGCCTATATCTTCACATAAACCATCATCTGGGGAAAGGTCTCGTCTACTCAGTAACGTAAGTCACAATGGTCCCCTTGCTCGTTTTAAGGTTTCCGCACAATAGCAATGCCAGAATATGAGGGAAATAGTCAGTGGTAGCCTTTTCCATGTCCCTTTCCTGCATAGCCTGCCTAAAATCCTAGGTGATTCATCAGTACTATCACCTAGGACTAGGTCTCAGCTACACGCTGACATAGGTCGCTATGGTCCCCTTGCTCGTTTTAAGGTTTCCGCACCATAATATGTAATGAATATGTGGCAAATAGGCATTGGGGGCATTTTCCATGTCCCTACCTCGAATAGCATGCCTAAAATCTTGCATGGCAGTTTCCCTTCTCATCAAGTGGGAACAGGGCAGTTTCCATTCTCATCAAGTGGGAACAGGGCAGTTTCCCTTCTCATCAACTCATCAAGTGGGAACAGGGCAGTTTCCATTCTCATCAAGAGGGAACAGGGCAGTTTCCCTTCTCATCAAGTGGGAATAAAGCAGGGGAGTTTCCATTTTCATCAAGTTTGAACAGGGCAGGGCAGTTTTTATTCTCATCAAGTGGGAATAAAGCAGGGGAGTTTCCATTTTCATCAAGTTTGAACAGGGCAGGGCAGTTTTTATTCTCATCAAGTGGGAATAGGGCTGGGCAGTTTCCATTTTCATCAAGTGGGAATAGGAAGTTCACTCCAGTAACTCCCATATAAATATATAAACACAAAAAATAAAGAGTCAATAAAACTTGAACGGCATGTCAAAATATGTCTGGTTAATATTGTGTACGAATGTTCAGAATCATCAGTCGAAAATTGTAGTCGAAAATTGTAGTAGTTTCTCGATTCCAATATACGCATCTTCAATCTTTGTTTGTTGAGGTATACAAAATATGAATGCTGCAAATATTGTTAGGCTTCACCGCTCAATAAGCCAATTTTACATGTCATTCAATAAGCAAATTTCAAAATTGAATTTGGTTTTCGCACTATAACCAGTACATTTCATAATGCCGTTAGATTATTCAAGACGAAGCATTTTATATTTTTTCCTCATAAGTACATTCACTAAAAATTGTGTCATTGACAGTTTTTTATGCATTATTGATTGAAACTTTATCAGCTCCTTTGTTTTCGGAATACGCATATGAGAATAATTCATTATTCCCTTCAAGAACAAAAGTTGTAAAAACGTAATATCTGTGAGAGTGCAGCTTTAAGGAGCAGAATGAGGTCAAATCAAAAGGACCAAGTATTTTATTGTTTTATCATTAATAAAAGTAGCTTTACTCACAATATAAAACAATACATATAAATAAAACAATTCTTTTGTGAACACTATATAATCTTTACAAGTAACAAAGGGTCATCATTCTGGTCGATGGTTCATACTGTCATTTGCACATATTTGATTTTATTGTAACACATCTGTCTTTGTCAGGATGGCTTCTAACCGACCGATGGAAACAATTTCATCAAGAAAAAACAACAAAGTCTTTCTTTTCTCAATAACGTCCAATTTATAGCTCCCTTATTTAAATATATGTACACATGCATATACATTAACGAATTCATAGCGGCGCAACGCATTGTCTCTTTGTAAACAAAACAGTAATTATTATTATTATGTCTGCGTATTCATAATCATCTTTTTATCTTCTCGGTAAATAAATAATATCAGCTTTTAAATACCAATGTAACTGTAGAATATCATTAGTTTGTGTTTAAATAGTGCCTACCAGTTTTGGAATTATATATGGCGATGCCATTTTACGATTTCTAAGATCTTGTTGCTTAAGAATGTAAATCGTTAAGTGATCAAAATATAAGTTATATCGACTGCAAGATTGCGCTGCCTTATATACTCGACAGTCGGTTTGGATTTTAGGAATTAGAATTTCTGACCAATCAAAAAGTCTTTAGGAATTTACCAGCCAATGGCTGCGGTGCTTGGAAATCCTAATCCTTGAAGGCAGTACTTCGTTCGAGCAAACGACAAAAAATGTATGCATTAACATTGAGTTGAACATACAAATATTAACAAAGGGCAGTAACTGTCGTCATGGAAATATCAATTCAATGCTGTGTGACGTTGGTTCATTTGCAAAAGTCACAATCAACATAATTTCAAAACCTTGGAATGCAGAGTTAGGAGCGCGCGGATGTTACAAAGACATATCAGTTCAGAGTCGTGCATCATGTGATGCATCTGTTGAATTACGTTTTGCTATTACAAACGACATTGTAAGACAGTTTAAGATTACATTAAATTTGTAAATAACATTCATGTTCTGAATATGAACCGATGTATCATGCCGCACTTGCAAGTTTCCACATCACAAAATGGCGGAAATGACAGTTCCATGACAACTTTAGGAATTCCTTAAATCGGTAAATACTTCTAATAAACGTTATTTCAGAAGATAAACTATGAATGCTTACTTACATACACTAGCGTTGTATTATATTATTTGTGGATGAACATGTATACGTAGTATTTATGAGAATGAAACAGGAATTAAGCAGACTCAAAATGTCAATGCAATAATTTATTACAATATTATAAAGTTTGAAAGAAATCCTTCGAATGTTGAACGGGAAGTTCAAACACAAAAATCACTTCATTCTTTAGTTTTAGAGAGAAAAAAGGGCCATAACTCTGGTCGTAATGGACGCAGCACAAAATCCATCCTTCATTTTATATTTCTAGAGAGAAAAGGGGCCATAAATATGGTCGAAATGAATGCAACACGAAATCCATCCTTCATTCTATAGTTTTAGAAACGAAAAAGGGCTATAAATCTGGACGAAATGGACTCAACACAAAATCAATCCTTCATTCTATAGTTTTAGAGAGAAAAAGGGCCATAAATCTGGTCGTAATGGACGCAGCACTAATTCCATACTTCGTTCTATAGTTTTAGAGATAGAGAAGGGCCATAACTCTGGTCGTAATGGACGCAGCACAAAATCCATCCTTCATTCTATAGTTTTAGAGAGAGAAAAGGGCCATAACTCTGGTCGTAATGGACGCAGCACAAAATCCATCCTTCATTCTATAGTTTTAGATAGAAAAAAGGGCCATAAAACTGGCCGAAATGGACGCAGCACGAAATCCATCCTTCATTTTATAGTTTTAGAGAGAAAAATAAAAATTGCCATAAATCTGGTTGAAATGGACGCAGCACAAAATCAATCCTTTTTTTTAAAGTATTAGAGAGAAAAATAAAAAAAATGGCCATAAATCTGGTTGAAATGGACGCAGCACAAAATCCATCCTTCATTTTATAGTTCTAGAGAAAAAAAATGGCCATAAATCTGGTCGAAATGGACGCAGCACAAAATCCATCCTTCATTTTATAGTTCTAGAGAAAAAAAATGGCCATAAATCTGGTCGAAATGGACGCAGCACAAAATCCATCCTTCATTCTATAGTTTTAGAGAGAAAGGGGGGCCATAAAACTGGCCGAAATGGACGCAGCACAGAATCCATCCTTCATTTTATAGTTTTAGAGAAAAAAAGAAAAAAAAGCCATAAATCTGGTCGAAATGGACGCAGCACAAAATCCATCCTTCATACTATAGCTTAAGAGAGAAAAGGGACCATAATTCTGGTCGAAATGAATGCAGCACGAAATCCATCCTTCATTCTATAGTTTTAGAAACGAAAAAGAGCTATAAATCTGGTCGTAATGGATTCAGCACTAATTCCATCCTTCGTTCTATAGTTTTAGAGAGAGAAAAGGGCCATAACTCTGGTCGTAATGGACGCAGCACAAAATCCATCCTTCATTCTATAGTTTTAGAGAGAAAAAAGGGCCATAAATCCATCCTTCATTCTATAGTTTTAGAAACGAAAAAGAGCTATAAATCTGGTCGTAATGGATTCAGCACTAATTCCATCTTTCATTCTATAGTTTTAGAGAGAGAAAAGGGCCATAAATCTGGCCGTAATGGACGCAGCACAAAATCCATCTTTCATTCTATAGTTTTAGAGAGAGAAAAGGGCCATAACTCTGGTCGTAATGGACGCAGCACAAAATCCATCCTTCATTCTTTAGTTTTAGAGAGAAAAAAGGGCCATAACTCTGGTCGTAATGGACGCAGCACAAAATCCATCCTTCATTCTATAGTTTTAGAGAGAAAAATAAAAATGGCCATAAATCTGGTCGAAATGGACGCAGGACAAAATCCATCCTTCATTTTATATTTCTAGAGAGAAAAATAAAAATTGCCATAAATCTGGTCGATATGGACGCAGCGCAAAATCCATCCTTCATTTTATATTTCTAGAGAGAATAATAAAAATTGCCATAAATCTGGTCGATATGGACGCAGCGCAAAATCCATCCTTCATTTTATAGTTTTAGAGAGAAAAATAAAAAATGGCCATAAATCTGGTCGTAATGGACGCAGCACAAAATCCATCCTTCATTCTATAGTTTTAGAGAGAAAAATAAAAATGGCCATAAATCTGGTCGAAATGGACGCAGGAAAAAATCCATCCTTCATTTTATATTTCTAGAGAGAAAAATAAAAATTGCCATAAATCTGGTCGAAATGGACGCAGGACAAATTCAACCCTTATTTTATAGTTTTAGAGGGGAAAAAGGGCCATAAATCTGGTCGAAATGGACGCAGCACAAAATCCATCCTTTAGAGGACATCTGCACGTGAATCCTGATCAAAGAAACCTTTCAAATTGTGCAAGAGGAGCTTTAAACACACAAGGTTTCCAGGCATACGAATACTGTGATGAACAGACAAGACCAGTTCCATATGCTGACACGAATAAACTATTAAAACATTGGTTATTTGTTATTGCTGTTGTAACGCAAAATAAATTATTTGTATGTCCTTCTAAAAGTATAAAGGTAGGGTTTGGACTAAATATTTGTGGATGGGTGCTGCACCCTGTCATTTTTATAGCACCCTTCTATCCTAATGGAAACCGGGATAGGCGCATTAAATACATTAGTCTGTCAAATATTTCTTGATTGAAACTTGTAATATGATTAAAAATACATTCACACTTGACATATCAGGGCAGTTGAAACCTTATATGACTGCAATTTAACACAATTCCTAAAAGATTCTGACAAATTCATATTGTTCAAGTACTGTTGATCCCAGTCCGATATCATGCCCTTTCCCCCTTCTCCTCTCTTCTGCAGCATGAGCTATTTAAACATTCGGAGCTCCTCGGCCATTTGTTCAAAAACAACCTCGGATGTATGCCGGTACATCTGTTGAAGTAGTCCGTATTTTTTTAATAAAAGCATTAATTAAATGTAGTGTTTAAGAGTTGTATTCATTGCTCTCAGTTTAAATTGATTGCCAGTGAAGTGTATTATTGCAAACATAATTACGATTCCCAAGAGTTAAGTCATAAATTTTAACTACTAAATAAGATTACTACGCGATCTATTTGCAGCGGACTTAAACGTACCACTTTTTAAGTATGTAAACCGTCCATATACATCCGAGGTTGTTTTTGAACAAATGGCCGAGGAGTTCCGAATGCTATTTAAAAACACTGCATAATGCAATGTAAATATCAGAGCTCAAAGCCGGTTATGAAATTCATAGCACACTTAATATCAATGAGACCTCCTCAACTCCGTAATGTCAAGCCCGTATCAGGATAGTGGTTCAGTATCAAGGAGTATGGATCCTGTTATAGAGTGAATGAACTTCCTACCTAAATCTAAAATGTATTCATGGGAGTTTGAACCCGGGCGATTGAATCTGGTGGCTAGGGGAATGACAAACTTAAAAACGTATTAATGAGAATCCGTTAGTCCAAACCGACAGTTTGAAACCGTAGTTGGAGCGAGTGCCACACTAAAAAGTATTAATGAGAGTTCGATTCCGGGCCTTTTGATCCGTATCGGGAGTGGATACAAGTATGTATTCATGCGAGTTCTAATTCGGGAGTGTGAATCCGGTGTTGGAGTGGATACAAATATATATCCATAAGAGTTCAAATTCGGGAGTGTGAATCCGGTGTTGGAGTGAATACAAATATATATCCATGAGAGTTCAAATTCGGGAGTGTGAATCCGGTGTAGGAGTGGATACACGTATGTATTCATGAGAGTTCAAATTCGGGAGTGTGAATCCGGTGTTCAAGTATGTATGTGTAACGTGCGAAGCCAACAAGGCCAACAGATCCCTTCATTCAGAGAAAAGCATGCTCAACCCTAAAGGTGTCGACTGGTCTTTATATACAGTAATTTCTCAATCCACACGGAGCCCGGGCTTGCTAATTTGCATATTACCAACCAAGTAAACATACGTACTATGAACGTACTTCCGTCTATAACGGAATGTTATACCATGAACGCACATCCGCCGCCTACAGCGGACCGTTACACATGCATGAGAGTTCAAACGCGGGAGTGTGAATCCAGTGTTGGAGTGAGCACAAGTATGTATTCTTGAGAGTTCAAACGCGGGAGTGTGAATCCAGTGTTGGAGTGAGCACAAGTATGTATTCGTGAGAGTTCAAACGCGGGTGTGTGAATCTAGTGTTGGAGTGAGCACAAGTATGTATTCTTGAGAGTTCAAACGCGGGAGTGTGAATCCAGTGTTGGAGTGAGCACAAGTATGTATTATTGAGAGTTCAAACGCGGGAGTGTGAATCCAGTGTTGGAGTGAGCACAAGTATGTATTCTTGAGAGTTCAAACGCGGGAGTGTGAATCCAGTGTTGGAGTGAGCAATAGTATGTATTCATGAGAGTTCAAACGCGAGAGTGTGAATCCAGTGTTGGAGTGAGCACAAGTATGTATTCATGAGAGTTCAAACGCGGGAGTGTGAATCCAGTGTTGGAGTGAGCACAAGTATGTATTCATGAGAGTTCAAACGCGGGTGTGTGAATCCAGTGTTGGAGTGAGCACAAGTATGTATTCATGAGAGTTCAAACGCGGGTGTGTGAATCCAGTGTTGGAGTGAGCACAAGTATGTATTCTTGAGAGTTCAAACGCGGGAGTGTGAATCCAGTGTTTGAGTGAGCACAAGTATGTATTATTGAGAGTTCAAACGCGGGAGTGTGAATCCAGTGTTGGAGTGAGCACAAGTATGTATTCTTGAGAGTTCAAACGCGGGAGTGTGAATCCAGTGTTGGAGTGAGCACAAGTATGTATTCATGAGAGCTCAAACGCGGGAGTGTGAATCCAGTGTTGGAGTGAGCACAAGTATGTATTCATGAGAGCTCAAACGCGGGAGTGTGAATCCAGTGTTGGAGTGAGCACAAGTATGTATTCATGAGAGCTCAAACGCGGGAGTGTGAATCCAGTGTTGGAGTGAGCACAAGTATGTATTCATGAGAGCTCAAACGCGGGAGTGTGAATCCAGTGTTGGAGTGAGCACAAGTATGTATTCATGAGAGTTCAAACGCGAGAGTGTGAATCCAGTGTTGGAGTGCAGCACCTTTCCATAACCTTTTTAGCCCAAACCCTAATATCAGTCATTCATAAGGGACTGAAATGTTAATATCATCGAAGCATTTTATGCTTTAGCCTAGATTACCTGCGCTTACCATTTCATTATCGGTTGTGCAGAGTACGCTTAGTGCAGAAGACGCTGGGCATAAATAATTTATAATCATGTTTACGAGATGGGCCTGAAGTAAGTTAAGGTTCGAAATACATGCATTACTATAACAAAGGCTGTCACGGGAACGTGACAAATTCTTCTAGAAAGGCCTCGTTGGACAGAAAACCGTCAGCGTTTAAACCTATATGGACAGGTTGCCGTTAGTAACATAATAGTATATGTTTTCATGACAACTTTCCCATGAAGGTTGAAACTATTGATCGATTTTCAGCGCAAGGTCATTACGACCTGGACGTTTGATCCTCTGACCTCATTCATAATCAACAGGGTTCCTCTGCTTGTCATGACCGGAAACATACTTTTAGCTTAGCATCACCACGACCTTGAACTTTGACCAACTGACCTCAAAATCAAAACGGTTCATCTACTGTCATTACCAACCTGCCTAATGCGTACGAGGACCCTGTGCCCCAGCGTTCTTGAAGCATCGATCGGAACAGGATTTAAACGCTCAGAGTCAGGACTTGGCAACTGTCACATTCCCCTCTTATTTATGTACTGTTTATAACCAACCCGTCTGCGAAGTTTTAAGGTCCCTGGGGCTAAGCGTTCTTCAGTAATTGATCGGCACGGAAGGACGGAGGGTCAGATTACGATATGCCGCCTTTCCGGAGGCATAAAAAGTTGACTAAATGTCACCTTATAACACAAATCAATTCCGTTTTTTTTTTATTATCTCAAACCCTTGGTTCTTTATCTCAAATCCTTGGTTCTTTATCTCAAACCCTTGGTTCTTTATCTCAAACCCTTGGTTTTTTTTATCTCAAACCCTTGGTTCTTTATCTCAAACCCTTGGTTCTTTATCTCAAACCTATCTCAAACCCTTGGTTCTTTATATCAAACCCTTGGTTTTTTTTTATCTCAAACCCTTGGTTCTTTATCTCAAACCCTTGGTTCTTTATCTCAAACCATTGGTTCTTTATCTCAAATCCTTGGTTCTTTATCTCAAACCATTGGTTCTTTATCTCAAACCCTTGGTTCTTTATCTCAAACCCTTAGTTCTTTATTCAATATGTGGAGCAGACATTTTTCAATGTCAACACCACCTCCCAAAGGCATAACAACCACATTTATTTGAGAATAAACACTCATTAAAATCGTAACCATTTTATTCATCAATTTTAATGAACAATTACAGTAACATTGCACATATACTTTAAGTAAGCACTAAAAGATGGAATAAATAAAACAAACAAAAATCATTCAACATGATCTCAATTACAATACTTCTGGAATATGCACACTCCATACGCCAATGGTAACTGTAGGTTTCTACATCACAATGTTATAAAGCTTAACACTTTAATGTTGCAATGGCTATTTATCAAATATGTTTTAATCATGGTCTTATTGGATAATATTTCCACCTATACCTTGACTGAGAAAATGTTCACCAAAATTGTTTAAGCACATTCTTGTATCTAATATGCTAAATCTAAATATTATTTTTTTTTCCACAAGAACTACATATATTTCATTTATCAATGAATTATAACAATAATATATAATTATAATTTCATTATTATTTAACATTAAATTATACAATAAAATATCTTTGCCTACCTATGATTTGAAATGATCAACAAAACTTTAATAAATTACCCCTCTTCCTATTTGAGTCCAGTCCATAAGAAAGCCACAACTAATAATAAATACATGAAGTTTCTTTGGTCTTACACTCAGTTTGTCAGACTCACAAATACACACATGAAATTACTTGGTGGATAATTTGATTTTTTGGTCTAATTCTCATCTTGTGTGTTTAAAAATTCCTGATTATCTACCTACTCCTTAAATATGGGTGGAGTCAGGATCTAATAACCTATTCTTTATGGAATAAGAAATTATCTGACATCATCATGCTAGTTTGATGTCTAAATTACTATCTAGATGAATTAAGTATTATAAATATTATTATGTTGACATTTCTAAACCAACAAAAACCCTTAACAAAGCAAGGGAGTATTTGCAAGGGAGTATTTAATCTTGTTTCTTGAAAGTATAAGTAAGAATTCTAGGGTTGCAACCAATAACATATTACCATTATTTAATAATGAAGATTTTTATTTCCATAGCCCTTTTTATAGTTATTATTTATTGATGATGATGATGCGTAATCTCGATTTTATGGATCGCATAACCAGTCATCGAAATTCAGTTTTAGGGTGAACCAGTCTGAATTCTTACACATTCTTGTCAGACTAAAAAATAATCAATAAACCCAGCTATGTAAATTCCAGTATCTAGAAGCCTGGAAAGCACTTGACCATTGCAATGTTTCTGCCTTGTGCTTATTTCAACAACAGCTGAGAAGTCTATTCACCGTGGGCTTGTTTCAATAAAGATCACAAAATATGGAAATCATCTGGCCACTATTTCTCGAAACTTCTTATGCTTAACAGGTTTAAGTATCGGTAGCTTATTTCAATTAGCCGAAAAACATAATTAAATTGAATTTTGATAAATGACAAAATGGTTATTGTGATTATCATTTAGATAGTTCCTATCTAAGAGTATAATAACTCTTAAAGAAGTAAATATCACGCAAATAATTGAAAAACAAAAATAGTGAGCTTAGCTTAATCCTGTTATATGGGAATTAAGAAGTTTCGAGAAATTGGGGCCTGGCCTGTGTTTTGTCAACGCTTTCAATAAAAATCCTCCTTAAATGTATTTCTTCATTGTAGTGTTTATTCCTTATGCCCAAAAATGCTAATGCTATGCTAAGTAAATGATACTGGTAAAGTTTTATTTTAAGTAACAATTTGTTGTGTAAGTTTATATATTTTTACAGATTTCATAATGTTATTTAAGAAACAAATTTATATAATTGCAATATAATCATAGTATCTTTTTGTTTCATTACATCCCGTTAAAACATAATATCATAATATCATCATTAGGATGTTATTAAAAAATGTGACATAAATAAAACTTTAATAGAAATAATTCATTTATTCCAATCAGAAATAATATCGTTTGTGAATCCTAATAAAAATACCATTTTATCTTTTCAAAGAAGTCCATATATTTGTATCATCGAAGGAGTCCATATATTTGTATCATCGAAGGAGTCCATATATTTGTATCATCGAAGGAGTCCATATATTTGTATCATCGAAGGAGTCCATATATTTGTATCATCGTAGGAGTCCATATATTTGTATCATCGAAGAAGTCCATATATTTGTATCATCGAAGGAGTCCATATATTTGTATCATCGTAGGAGTCAATGTTTTGATGCACCAAATGATCAATAATTACAACTAGCATTTAAACATCATAAAACAAAATATTATCTTCTTGATGAACTGGGCACAATGGAGTTATTTGCTAATGATGAACTGATAACATTTGGAACGGTTACCACGACAACAGGTTTCATGACTTGTTGACCCAGCACTTGGCCGGACTGTAACATGGGAAACTGTAAATGTTTCAATAGCGGAGTAGCAAACATTCCATTTATTTGCGCCTGTGTTATTGCAGTTGGCGTCATTTGCATTCCTGGTGACATGACTGTTACCGGAGCAACCATCTGTGTCAGCTGATTCAAGTTAGCCAATGAGACGAAAGTAGGTGTGGTCGCATGGCTTGATGATGTTGCAGTTAAGGTAGCACCAGTCCCAGTAGGTTGCGAGTGGTTCAATGATGATGACGATACCATGATGGGAGTCCGTGGAATTGTAAGGAATGGCCAGGCCAGCTGACCAGGTAGTATATTAGGTGTTAGAACTTGCCGCATGGGAACTGACGGAGTGTTTGTCGTGTTTATAGACATGACAGTCTTCGGTGTTGAAGCCACAGAAAATGTGACCAAGTTAGACATAGGTTTAACATTTGAAACATTGACATGATTTGGAATCACTGCCAAAGAGTTATTGTAAGAAATTGGTATCACAGATTGAGTTTTTGCAGGTTCAATTTTTATGTCACTTTTAATCGCTGTAAGAGGAGCAGACGACAATGTCAAAGGAGTTCCACTACTTGATGTCGTGTTTGCTTGAATGCCCATAGCTGGTGCCATCAAGGAAGTGACCAGCACTGGATGTGTGATTTTTTGCAGAGACGCCATGTAATATGGGAAAGTCATGGCAGAAACGGGTGCAGTAGATGAGGCAGACAACAGTTTTGTAGGTTGTGACAGAACTAGGTTTGACGTCATCTGTGGCTTTGCTACCGTGATAACACCATCTTTGACAACTAAAGACCCAAATGGATTAGAGCCCAGCTGTGCTGCTTGTGTCGTTGACATGGTTACAAAGGTGGGCTGGGACACAGGCGGACATCTGAGCTGGGCAGCTGTCAGTGGAGCAGACAAAACTGAAATCCAGAACCAAACATACATTGTGTATTTAATGTATTATTAGTTAATACTAATTTTCTTAGCTTGATTGTTGGGAAAACTGAAGCTTATAGAATCACTCTTGAGTCTGTTTCCTTGGTAGAAACCAGTACTGGTGTCTATTTTGAGAGGCCATGAGAAAGTACCCCTGGTGGGGAGCAAACCCACAACCTCTTGGCTGAGAGGCACACAACCTATACCACTCGACCATTCTCACTCTATTGTATTATTGTTTTATGTACAAAGTATTTTAACATAGGCTTTATCTTGTCGACCAAACCCCCTGACAAAACAGGCTTTACAGCACTGTCCAATAGTAAAACAGGAAAAGTAGGGATATTTTTTTTTTACAAATACTAGAAAAAAAAACTTACTTAAGTATGAAAGAAGTAGGAAAAAGGAGCACTGTAAAGCTTATATGCAGTCTGCTTACATATCTGCCAGGTCACATAATAAGTTCACCAAAGACAAAAGTGCAGATAATCAACCAGTCAGGTACTGTGACAGACGTATCTTAAGAAGAAAATTTATTTATTGTAATAATACCCTGCGAGTGGTTGGATGCAGTCTGTTTCTGAAGGGCCTGGCGCTGTGTGAGGGTCTGGTGGAGAATCTGGGTCACAGGGGGACGGGCCACAAGTTTACCCCCCGACATCTCAAACCCAGATACTGGAGGGCGTGTCCGCGCCCCCACTTCTACTAGTTTACCCCCTGTTACCTCAAATCCTGCTGGCAGTTGGCTTAACATTGTCATAGCCTGCAAAGGGGAGGGAACAATGTAAAAGATAAGGGAATTAATATTTAAACATGTAGTTTTTGAATGGCTATAGCAAACAGTATGCTAGCAAGTTTGTCTATTTATCAATTGCTACAGATATTTTTTATGTCGTCAATAATATTTAGCAGTTCATAACATGCAAGCACGCCCAAGATCTGACTTGTTAAATAAAATCATCAAATATTCATAAATGCGAAAATACTTTCTATTCAATATTATGTTACAACAAATGGAGCATTTAAGTTAATGTATAGCATTATACATTTTTTAGCATAAATATCAAAGAATGATAGAGTATTATCGAATATCGATCATTAGCTTGTCAGTGGTAATAAACTGTTTTTCAAAAACTCAACATAGTTAGTGGTAAATCGTAAGTATTTTTATTTAAACCTACATATTAATATGAAATTGGATTTTTTGTTTTCAAGTTCACATTTTCAAGTTTTTAAATCTATTTTGGCTTTCTAGGTGGATTTGAAGACAAATTTGAATTATTTCAAAGCAAGTTTATATTTCTGAACTAATTTTATATTTTTCATGGAGATCGGGTAGAAACTAATTTTGACAATTGATCCTTCTTTTTCAGTTTTTCATTTTTGATTATGAAAACAATGATCAATTTAAATAACCATACCAAACATCGTGTCATCAATTACAGTCTTATTATGGTTTTATTCAGAATTTCAATCCCTAGTTGAACAGCATAGCTATATTAGAAAAAAGATTTATGTAACTTATGTTAATTTATCATATACTTTTGGGGGGATAATAGAGATAAAATAATCAGTTAAAATATAAGTGTTATTTCACTGTTTCAAACAGCCTTACATTGTATTAAGAAATGTCTCACCTGTGAAGGGACTGGTCCAGACAGACTAAGAGTAATGGGTATAACAGGGACCTTCTTCACTTGGCCCAGTGGCTGGTTAAGAGCCACCGCAGAACTAGGGGTCACCATAGGCCTCATCCCAAGGGTCTGCCCCAGGGGGGTTGGGGCAGGGAATTGTGGAGCTTGGGGCTTCTGCTGCAGCTTCACTAATCCATTTAGATTTTGCACCATTGCTTTTTTTGGTGGAAGCTGAATATCACTTGTCACTACTGAACTTGGTTTTAGTGGCGTAGTCAATGGTGGTGCTGATGATACCACTGATACAGGTGCTGCTGTTGTTGCTGCTGCCAATGAAGCTCTAATCAATGCGTTGGAAGCAGCCGATGCAGTATACATGGGCTCCATACTAATGGATGGTCGAGGCTGGGTCGGTGGGATGAACGCAAGAGTAGTCGATGGTAAAATTGACGATGGTGGAGGTGGTGGTATCTTTATGGGCGAGGGCAGCGGCAACGCAAACACTGGCTGTGGAGAGTCAGACACTGGGAAAAAGAAAATTAACAGTTTTTAAATGTGAACCTCAATTTCATATCATTCAATTAATCAAAATGTAAGTATCACAAACTTCTTATACCTAAATAAACTCCATTTAGAAAAAAAGACCAACTACATATTTCCAAAAATAACTTTCAACCATGTTTAATTTATTTCTACCTGGTTTAGTTAACAGTTTCAATAAAACATCGCTTGCTTTCATAAACAATATTTTTCCATTGAATGAAATTACTATACAGAGATAAAATACTTGTGTCTAAATTATTACCTTTTTTGTAGCTATGTTTTCGTTTGCGGCCAGTTTTGGGGGTCGGAGAGTTTGTTTCCATAGCCAGCATTTCTGCCTCTTCTTCATCATCATCATTTTCATCGTAGTCGCTCGGTGGTGGAGTGCCACGCTCTGAAGCATCAAAATAAACATAGTTCATATCGGGAAGTTGTCTTTCCTTAATTTTTGTTTGCAAACACATGGAAGTTTAGATTTTCTCTGACAGCTTCAAATATAATACATTTCTATAATACTACTTAAATTAATTGTAATTATAGACTGAAAATTTGTGATTGGTTTTACAAGTTCCATCCAATGTGTGAAAACCACTCAGCACTCATTATTTTTCCTGATTCATACACATTGAGTTCACATTAGTTTCTGTTTTCTAGAGAATTCTAACCATTATCATCTTGTAAATGGCTTTGGATTCATACTGTTATTGTCACATGGTATGATGTTATCAGTTAAATTGTCAGAAACATTATTAATTTTAAATGCAACCTTTCAGTACAAGTATCTTATTAAAAATAAAATATTTTTTTATTCATATCAATTTTCAATCCTATTCATTCCACATAACAGTCGTCAAATTTAGAACAACTGGTAAAAAGCTTGCTGGTTTGTTCTAATTTTGGATTTTATATAGCACTAGTAGGCCTTGTAGATTTTTTTTATTCCAAGCACCACTGTAAGAATAAACACATTCAGAAGTTCTAATATAAGTGACTGTACGTTTCAAGAGGTATAGAAGGATGCCCCACCCTGTCCTTTTAAGCAGCACCCCTCGGCCCTGATGGAAACCAGCATGCGCAACCTTCTGCTTTCTTAGAATTTAATGCTTTAAATAATCAAGTACCTAAGGTATTTCCTTTCTTTCTTTTTTAAAAGATGTTTATATGATTTATAAATACATACACACAATTTCAGGCAGTTTAAGTTGAAACCTTAAACTACTTTAATTAAACACAATTTTAACATTTTTTGGCAAAATTTAGATATATTACAGCCCAATACAATGTTCTCTTTTAACCTTAAAGCTGCACTCTCACAGATGAACGTTTTGACAACTTTTTTATTTTTTTGTCTTGGAACGAGCGAATGTTTGTGAAAATGCATGGGAACCAGTTATATAAGACTGCTGACAAAAATCAGATAGCAGATTTTTATATTTTAGTTAAAAAAATGATGTTTTATGCATTTTTCTTAAACTGTTAGTAACTACTTGGTTTGGTTTGCTGATATTTATGCAAAAAAAATGCTTTTTCCACGACAAAAAATAAAAAAGTTGTAAAAAAGGTATATCTGTGAGAGTGCAGCTTTTAGCACCCTGTCCTTTTTAAAACCTGGCTAAAACCTTATGACTGTTATAATACTATACTTCCACTTCATTCCATAACGAGCAATTACCTGTGGCGGTGGATGTAGAGTTGCTATCATTATCCTGGTCATGAGACACAGCGAGGGCATTGATGTCCACGTCAATGTCCATCTGCTGGAGATCTACCTTCAGGTTCGACAGGTGTTCCTGCAGCACGATCTTCTGGTGCACAAACTTATGTAGCTCGACCTCAAATTCTCGCTCCTTACGCTTCAAATTCTGAAACAGGACAACATTATTATCATCACAGCTTCTAGGATTAAGCTATATTTAATTTAAAAAAAAAACAATTAAAAAACAAATTTACTTCCAAATGCCAAATCATGCATTTTAGTATGATGTTTATTGAAGTTCAAATGAACTAACTGAATAATGTAAAATTTAATTTAAAAAAACAACAACATATATATAACAACATATATATAAATCACAAAAACACATTTTTAAAAAACTTTTATATCAAAACTTTTTGAAATTACACCTTTATCAGTAGATAAAAAGAAAGTGATGACAAAATCATCAGGGACATTATATAGACCTGGTTTAAATGTATGTGTCTGTGACCTCACACTGTTTAATGAGGGCACCTTATTTGGTTTTTCTTGAGGTAACTGCAGACAACATCAATCACAAAAAATATAATTATTTTTTTCTTTATTTCACTCTCCAACATTTACAACTGATGTTATTACCGTATGTTTAAGTTGTCAACAATTTTTTCAGGACTTTTAAGTTAAAGGGGGAACAATCTTGCACAAGTAAAGGGGGACTACCACAATATACCTGTAAAGGAACTACTTTTTTAGCTCCGCCTACTTATTTATGCAACTGTCTGCTGATCACTATATTTAGATCAATGCCCTAAATATCACCCATGAAATTGCGTGTCATTTAAGCAAATATTAATATTTCGCGAGTGAATGGAATTTAAATCCAGTTCAAATTTGAACAAGAGCTGAGAAAGCGAAATTATTTTAAACTTATAGTTCTCAGAGATAAATTATTTAAGGTGTCATCCTCAAACATTTTAAATTCAGATTACATAACTAATTCTATTTGAGTAACTTGCCACATGACTGAACAGTCATGATTATCAGGACTATTTAAGAGACCTTTTCATATGCTGACTCCCATTTAGTCATAAATTCTCCCATAAAAACTTTCCCATGAGAAAGCCTAAATCATATGACAGCCAGATCTGCAGTAAAACACCTGTTTAATTTTTATTTATGGCAGTTTTTTGGCACTCTGTTCCTAGATTATTGCAGTATTTTTCCAGTAAAGGTGTTTTTGATGAAAAGTATGCCGTTTACTAAATTTACCAGCGTGACCCTAATCGGGCACCGAATGTGTTGAGTCTCAAAGAACATCAGTCTTAAGACTCGACTGTAGTCTGACTTGACTGGAGTATTTCTTATGAGTAGAGGTCTAAGAAGGTTGGACTATGCTGAACACTAAAAAAAGAAGGCACAATATAAATACGACTGCTATTCTGCCAGAAATTGTATTTCTTTGATGACCATCACTTGGAGAAAATAATTTCTTTGAAAACTAACTAGTACTGTATTACAGTACAATTAACATTTTAGTATTTTCTCGACTATAAGACGGGGAAATTTGGTCCTGATTTTGAACCTTAAAGTAGGGGGCTCGTCTTATAGGCGAGTCTATAAGAATTTCATAAAGAATAGAGTCATAATCAGGAACATTCAACATAAGGTATTCAACTGACTGATTTATTGTCTGTGGATGACACCCCAATAAAAGTGACACGATCACACCCATGGATTAAGACGACCATAGATCTGCTTTGTTTCGCTACGATGAACACTCAATATAAAACATGTTATCGGTCCAAACACGTTGTTTTTCACAGGAGACATATTTTGTTACCTTTAAAATAAAAATATTTTGACAATTTTTTTTTTAACAAGAGCTGTCACAGAGACAGCGCGCTCGACTATTCCGCCGCTTTTCAGTGTAAGGATTGAAAAGTTTTGGCAAAACATGCATGGATCACTGTTAGATTAGATTTCAATGCAATACATGATGTGCAGAGATATTAACATAAATGTGGTTACATGCAAAATTTTAAACCAGAATTTTTAAGTGTCATAATAAAGGGCCATTATTTGCAAAACACAGTTATCTAACTTGATTATTCAATTAGGTTGGTTGGTTGAATACCATTGTATAAAGTCTCAATGCAATACATCAAGTAGTTGCTGAGATATTATCCTATGTGTGCTAACATGCAAGACCTTAACCAGAATTTCTAAGTCGCATAATAAAGGGGCAAAAATTATATAATATGAAAGAAAGAGTTATCTTACTTGATTAAATAAGAAGGTTAAATGGTTGGGAGCCTGCGCGTAAAGTTTCAATGCAATACATGATGTATTTGCTGAAGCATTGACTTAAAAGTGGTTACATGCAACCTAAACCAGAATTTCTATGTTGAATAAAAAAGGGGCCATTATTTGAATTTAATGCAATTTAGAGTTATCTTACTTGGTTATTTAAGTAGACTGGATGGTTGAGTACCATTTTATAAAGTCTCAATGCAATTCATCCAGTAGTTGCTGAGATATTAACCTATGTATGCTTACATGCAAAACTTTAACCAGAATTTCTAAGTCAAATAATAAAGGCCTATTATTTGCATAAAATGCAAACTAGAGTTATCTTACTTGGTAAATTAAGTAGGTTGGATGGTTGAGTACCATTGTATCAAGTCTCAATGCAATACCTCAAGTAGTTGCTGAGATATTAACCTATGTGTGCTTGCACGCAAAACCTTAACCAGAATTTCTAAGTCAAATAATAAAGGCCTATTATTGGCATTAAATACAAAGTAGAGTTATCAAACTTGGTTAATTGAGTAGGTTGGATGGTTGAGTACCATTGTATAAAGTCTCAATGCAATACCTCAAGTAGTTGCTGAGATATTAACCTATGTGTGCTTGCACGCAAAACCTTAACCAAGGGGTGACGCCAACGCCGACGCTTGGGTGAGTAGTATAGCTCTCCTTATTCTTCGAATAGTCGAGTTAAAAATGCATTGTGATTTTTTCTATGTCGTAAATAAAACTTACTTTTTCCTTCCTATAAGACTTTGCATATATATCATGCACATGCATGTAACTAGCATATTTCAATACATATTTCGCAATCGTCAATGGTTATTTATTACTCAAAATTTAGTCCCATCAACTGCAATCCAAACAAACACTTGCAAAAATATAACTCATTAGCACATGTAATGGAATTTGTTCTGTTTGTCGGCTGCAGATCAAAGTTAACAGTACAATTTGTGACGTCACAGCACATGCTGTGTAAAGATCAAAGATGCACTGCAACGATTTGTATTTAAATAGGTCAATCAAATACCATATGAACCCACTTAAATCCCAAAATTGGGTCTAGGCTGGTTCAAACATACCATACCATCGGAAAAAAAATCAATAATCCCAAGCAAATGAACAAATTTAGTTGATATTTGACTGTTAAGCTTGAACATTATCACAGACTTGGAGATTTTCAAGTGCTGGATTTGCTTTAAAAATCTACCCCGTCTTATAAATGAGTCGAGGCAAAAACACCAGATTTCATGGGCAACGTAGGGGGGGGGGGGGGGGGGGGGGGGGGGGGGGGGGGGGGGGGGGGGGGGTCGTCTTATAAGCGGATCGCCTTATAGTCGGGAAAATACGGTATGACTACCAGTCTTTCATATTCAATCATATTTTTGCTGCTTACTTACCATTATTAAAAAAAATATATTTGACCTGCCAGAATATTTTGCGCAACACCCTTTCATGCTAGTTTTTCTTTTCTTTTAGGTGGTCAATGACCAAAAGTCAACAATTATTTTGTGTCAGTAGAGTAATGGACCTTCCGACACATATGCATTTTGTCACTGGCAGTTTGTGTATCAGCCTAGGTGAAAGTTTAGTCTGTAATAATTATTGAAAGCTTTGATTTTAGGACTAATCCTTAACTTTATCATTCCTGCCTGCAGGTGAACGGATATTAGAAAGGGTACCATATCTGATATCCACTAAGTGACAGCAAACTTGATAAATAAACCTTGCATACATGTATGTATGATTGTAAGTTGCACTGGTCAAACTTGCAGCCAATCTGACACTTATTTAATTTATCCTCATCTGTGGGTAAGATTAGTGAGCAGTAACATGCCTGACACTGACCTGTATATATCTGAGAGAACATCGCAGAATCCCGAGGTTAGATGTCCTCTTTTCTTCGAGGCTCGGAACATTCTTCTTCAGGAAGTCAAAACATTCTTTCAAGTGGGCTCGTCTATAAACATTTTTTTACTTAATTAATATACAGTTCATTTTTTTTTATTAATTAATATACAGTTTTGCAATCTACAAGAGCTTATCAAAAACAAACAAAATAAAAAAACGAATCTGTGCATGTGGATAATAAAGCTCATTTGATCTTAAAAATATGATTTATATTCAAGTGAAAGTGTCGGAAACCAATGCTTTGTCAAAACCAGTGCCCCTGTTTAAAAACAGTCTCAAGTCTGAATCTAGACTACCGGGTAAGAAAATATAAATTATATAAAAAAAATAAAAACAACATTTTTTACAGTATATACTTCTTAAAATAATTTGTTAAAAAAAAATACAGAAATCTTTGAATGGCAATATAAAAAGATTTTTTCACCAACAAGGACAGTTGCACTCAAATTAAGATTTTCAAGAGTCTCAAATCTGGACTCAAACTAGGCTGTTTATAAACACCCCCCCTCCATTTTTTTATTTGATAATTTCAGAATAAGGAATATCAATTCATAATGTAAATAAATAACCAAATGGTTTTCACTACACCACATTAATTCTTTTAAGTCTAGCTATCGCCAGTCATCAAAATTAGCATTTTAGAACAAGCCTGAAATCTTACTTCACTATTTGGCAATAGAAATTTGAACAAGCCATTCTATATAAGATTAAAATTTTTGTTTGAAAAGCCTGGCAGACAGTTTTTCAGTGTCAGACTTGCTGGCTTGTGCTAATTTCGACCACTGTAACACACCTATTTTTCTCCAGCTTGTTGTGAACCTCTCTGGTGCCTGCGCTGTAACATACATAGTAGGCACCGTCATAAAAAGTTCACATTCAAAACCTTGAGATGGAAAAGGCCAAACAAAATTAATGTTGTGGTTGCTGTTTAAGTGTTACCTGCTGTAAAAGGCTAGGTACTGGAATGGAAGAAAAGGAAAATATTTTTTGGGAAAATACATTTATTGTCCACACTCCACATAGAGTGTATATCATTGTATTGTTTATATACGTATTCTGACACAAGTGTTGCCTAGAAAATATTAATAGAATACAAGTAATCTAAAACACCATGTACAAATAATAAAGTCCTATGGGTTATATTTCCAATAATGATAAAAACGAGTATGTTTTGTTTTATTTTTACCAAAACATAATCCAAATCTCAGTTTACAGAACCACAATATTTTTTTGTTTGGCCTAATATGTAACCTTCCTTAAAAACTGTTTGTATGCAGCTACACATCCAACTAACCAAAATCATGTCCTAACTCTGAACTAATTGGTGTCAGGTATATTTAACACCCCAAAAAGAAAGTCATAGAAATTAAATCCCACCCCCCCCCCCCCCCCGGTAGATCTACTAAATAAGTCAAAGTAAATAATTGGAGTCATGGAACAGCAAACAAACAGTTTTTGACGTATGATCAAAACTAGGATATAGTAAGAAAATGTTTACCTTCATCTACGAAAACTGTGAATGTCATAGACATCAATGACAATTTTATGTATCTAAAAATTACATAATAAGGACAATGTTAGTAAATGTAACCACAACACAGATGAAAGAAGCTTGCGGCAATTTCTAAAAATAAAATTTCACATTTTTGCAAAATAAAGTTTATAAATTTTTCATACGAGGCCAAAAAAGGTATTTGTGTGGTTAGGGTCACAATTTGTCCAAATACAGGTCAAGTGCAGGTAGGCAGGATTGTTTTATTACTTTCTTTTAAAAATTTAACCTTTATATTAAGTTAGAACCATCAACGTTCTCTTCTTCTTTTCTTGAAAGGGGAGGCATAACACAATTTGAATTAATAGTAAAGAGTAATGGGTCTTTTTTGCAACATGTCTTTTAAGGTTGGATTTGGGCCATAATGACATAATGTATAGAATTTTCTCTTCTTAAAACACAGATGAGATAAAAACAGAACACATCAAAAAGAGGAACATACCGAAGAAAATTTCCATCAGGGATGCTACTGGTTGATCCATCTGGAGATGTATCACTTGATTTGTCTTTACCAGACCTGCATACAAAATATATAGATAATAATAGAAATATGTATACTGTAGGGTCTTGCAAGATTACAAGTTGATTTTAATATTTTTTATGATAAATTATAACTATACGATTTCTGCAAGAGTCTGTGAACATTTTGAATGAAGGAAGATTTTTAAGTCCTGCTGCAACTGGTAATAAGGACCACAATGGAAATAAGGGATTTTTAATCTCTTTTTTGTGTTATCCTTAGCAATATAATGTGATTTTAACATGGATGCATTTATTTATTTGTAGTTTTATCATGTATTTAAATGACATTTTATGTACATTTTATTTCTGAAATAAATATATCTATCTATCTAACTGGTAAAGCCATATTAAATATAAAACATGGTGTGTTAGTAGCATGTTTTGCAGGCAGAGTGTTCAAATGGCAATCATGCCAATTCAAATATGTAAATTAAGTACAAGAAGAAGCAGCTTGCTGGTTACTTTTAATACTATGTGATACGGTTCAATGGTATGTGAAATATATATAAATAATATATAACTTGATTACTTACTTGATTACTTATGACTTGATTGTCAAGATAATCATAATAAATTACCAGAAACATTTTTTGAACATTTAAAAAAATAAGTTGATTTCCATGATGCTCATGAACATTTGGGTACATTAGTGGAAAAATAGTTGACCTGTGAGTTACTATGATATCTATTAACTGACCCGGATCAACACTATTTGTAAGTTGTCATATGACTACTTGCAATGTCAAGTTCACATGCTTGATGCTATTAATAGAACTATTTCAATTTTGGCCTAATTACCCCGATTTTGTTCTTATCCGCCCCTCTATAGCAAACTTTGCCAACATGGCAGCAGTGTCATCGCTAACTGAGGCCGGTCCGTGGTTTCTTCTTTGATCGCCATTGGCATTTTGTGGAGAAAACTTCGTCGATTTTGCTAAAAACAGGAAAAATATATCGGCACTGGAAAGTGGTGTCACTGCGCAATATGCAAATTAGGTCTGCGTCATTTCTCTCAACAACGCAAAATCGACTTTAAGTACTATCGCATGTATTTCACAAAGAGCTCACTTAACGTTTCCATGATCATAACTGAATAACAAAATCGTGTTTTGGAAACACACTTTGCTAAGTCAAAAGTATGCACTGATAGTATACCAAAACGCCCATGTGCTATTTCAACCACGTGCTCGAACCATCACCTACCTTGCTCCCTAGACTCCAAAAATTCTGCAGCCTCCAAGAGAGTTTCCAAGCTCATCGTAAACCGTCAGGGCGGAGAAAGGCTCCTCTTACTTTTGCTGATACTTTTATTGGAGTCAGCCGTGTTTTTCATAAAATAATAAACGATAACTAACACCGCTCTTAGGCCAAGAAGATGGCGGGCGGCTTTATCAAAACATTCTCTACAAACATGAAGAAACACCACGTGTACTTTGATTGACAGCCAGACTGTTCGTCCAATCAGCGACGCATAGTGCTGAAACGCTCGATGCGGTTGAATAATTGGGCTAATTATTGCGCACAATATTTCTACCAATTTATAAGAAAAGTTTAAATTATTACAAAGCAATGCCATTCCAAAACAAATACGAATAATATATTATTTTTTGTCCTTTTTACTTATATGAATTATCTTTGTTACCAGAATATTGTTTATATTTAGGAACTATATTTTGGGTTAAATGTATGGGCGGAGTTTCATTACGATCACGTGAGTGCAGATACGTCAGAAAATATGACAGTGCGACACGAATACACGTTTCCGAAGAGAGTGGTCAAATGATTACAATATTATATCCATGTAACAGATAATTTACGATAAAGTACCCAGGTAGAATACAAGAATAATTTGTTAAATTAATTGAATGCTTACATTGTTTTCTTCAAATGAATTTTTGCCTGATTAACAATAACACTGAAATTAAAGTGGGTGGGGCGATTATTATTAAAGTTAAACACGCAATATAGCTATCAAAAGACATAAAAAGAGCGAGCTGTGTTCAGTTTTATTTAATGTAAATCATCCTTATTCTTGATTGCACAATGACAAGCACTGAACTTTTTACGTTGTTTGTATTAATTAATAAAACCATGTCATACAGTATTCGGACATTTGTAAAGTTTCGGATATATAATCTTTGCACATGAGTTTTGTTTGCATCCTGTTGACAACTTTTGTGCATGACATAGCTTCTAAAGAAACAATTAAAGTGTGCCTTTAAACTAGCAGACTTAGTTGACAGTTAATTAATAATTGTGTACTTTGACTTTCCTTCATAGAATCCACTTGGAAGTTTGTTCTAATTTTTCGCACAGCTTCACATTTGTGGCTTAAACAACTCAACTGATTAAACTGATTGTTAGAAAGTTTGAGGATAAGTTTGGTTTAAGGTGCCTGTCTTTCGCATAAGAGGGCGTGGGTTTGATCCCTTTTTGGGGTAATTTCTCATGAGTGTTCAAAAAGGATACAAGTACTGGTTTCTTCCAGGGAAGCATATTCAAGAGTGCTGCACCCTATCAGCTGTCTTCATTATTGAGCTAATATGAATTAGTATTAAGTAACACTAACTGATAGTATTTTTTTTCCCCAGCCAGCAATCTGATATAGGATATATATTGGCATCTGATCATATATCTAATACCGTCCATTCCAATGCCCTTATGCGCTTTTTATATACTGGAGCAATCAATATTAATATTAAATGTATATTGCATTAATAAGCTACAAGCTTTTCTGTGAAAATTCTTTTGACCGTTTTTAAAATTTGAGCATTTATTTTCAGAATGGTGTAGCTTTCACCACATACTGAGGAAGCAACTTTTGTCTGCATAATGTGTAAATGGCTACTGTGTGAGAATCTGAGGGGATTTATTTCTACACGACCCCCCTTGGTTTTGTTCATGTTGTTGCTGGGAATATTTGCTGCAACACTATTGTCACTTGCATACATTATAAAGACTGGTGAATATGCAAATCCTGATGAAACGGTATGTAATCAAGAAGTTTTTAGAATGTGTCTTGTTTCATTAAAATGCTTCATAAAATAATTGAGGAGTGATGAAGAGAAGCTTATTAATTCAATTATTTCATATCATGCTTGATTTTCTAAATTGATTATAATAAGTATAAATGCTGTTATTTTTATGCCCCTATAGAAGGGCATATATATGTTGAAAACGCACCATCCTTCCGGCTGGCTGACCATCAGGTTTTAAGTGTCCAGGCTGTAACTTAAGGGGCAATTTTAAGATTACTTGGCACATATGTTCAGTACATGAAGGCGACATGTTGCATGGAAAACCCTTGTCCCTATCTCAAAGGTCAAGGTCACACATACTGGTTTATCATTATGGTCAATGCTGTTTATATGCTTATATACATTATAGTTGGTCGTATCCCGGCTGTAACTTTGTCATGCAAAATGGGATTTGAAAATAAATTGGCACATCATACAGTGTTTGTTGCATAAAGACAATGTGTCTTTGCAAGACCCATGACAGTACCTCAAAGATCAAGGTCACAATTGGAGTTTTTATTTGAAATGCTGCATATATGCGCATAGAGTATAATTGATTGTGTTCCGGCGGTAACTTTGTCTTGCAAGAAGAGATTTTAAAATTACTTAATACATGTGTTTGGTACATAGAGAATACATGTCACATGCATGACCCATGGCCTTACCTTAAAGGTTAAGGTCACAATAACAGGTTAATCTAACTGTATGCTGCTTAAATGCATAAAGAATAATGTTGTCCGTGTTATGTCTGTAACTTGTCATGCAGGGAGGGATTTTAAAATGACTGAGTTGAAGGCAGTGATTTTTTTTTACCGCCTGTGCCTTGCAAATTGGGAAAAAAAGTCGACTTTGGGAAAAATACAAAATGAGGCCAAAACAGCTAATATAATGGCAAATATACATGTTTTAACCTTTTTATGCTTACATTATGCTGTGAAAGGGTGAGTCTTGTCAATATTTTGTTTATATTTCAAGAAATTAATTGCTTTTTTATTCATTAACATAATCTATATTTATCGAATTGGGAAAAAATTATAAAATTTTGGGGAAAATGGACAGTTTTTCGGAAGGGGAAACAGCCTTTAGAAGGCAGTCAATTGCACCAAAAAAAAATCACTGGAAGGGTTCCAGCTATCAGTATCTTTAACACTCCTAACGATTTCCATAATAGAAAAAATCATAAAAAATGCATTTCTTCAATAATTCCAGGAAAAATCAGTCCCTTTAAATTGTTGTTATTCATTTCAGGACTGGAATGATTTCTTGTCTAGTTTCAAGAAGGTACAATTCTGTATGGTCCCCGATGGAGACAACGTGATCAGTGGCAGTGAACCTATCGCCCATCAAAATATGAAGGATGTTGTGTCCAAAGTTCATGACAAATTACCCGGTGCTGCCTCCAAAGAATCCACAACTACTGTGACCAGACATGATGTTGTGTAAGATTTATTATTTCTTTGTATAAATGTAATACACCTCTATGTAATGTAACAAATCACTTATGAAAGAACAAATCATATGATTGATTACATATTTTATAAGCCAGTCTATTTTTTGAAGAAAAAAAGAAGTCATATATATATATTTGTCATATAGTTTTGTAGTCTTTCTGTTTGTTGGCAGCAGCATCATACAAAGACTTATACTTTGGCTTGGTCTGAGGAATGTCTACCTTGTTAATCCAAAGCTATGCATCCCCTGTATATTGCCCTGATGCCAAATTTGTATTGTTTATGGGCTTATTGTTATTTAGGGCTCTGTTTCAAAGAAGAAGGGCTCAAGAGATTTGTTGGGTTGGAAGGGGGCATTTATAGATGGTTAAAATTGGCCTGTAACTAAAGAAATGTTGCAGATATTCAAATTAAACTTGATACACATCATGCCTGAGACAGTATGCACATGTACAGCAAGGTCAACAACTTTTGCTTCAATAATTGTTTGCTGCTGGAAAACAACACCAGTAGAGCGTTGGTGCCCACTCAATGTAGCTTAATCATTGGTGCTCAGTCCTTGGCACTCAATCCTTGGTACTCACTCATTTGTACTCACTCCTTGTTACTCACTCCTTGGTGCTGACTCCTTTGAGCTTACTCCTTGGCACTCACTCCTTGGTGCTCACTCCTTTGAGCTTAATCCTAAACACTCACTCCTTAGCACTTACTCCTTGGTTCTCACTTCTTGGCACTCACTCATAAGCACTTACTCCTTGGTTCTCACTCCTAAGCACTCTCTCCTTAACACTAACTCCTTGATTCTCACTCTTTAGCACTCACTTCTTGGTGCTCACTCCTAAGCATTTATTCCTTGGCACTCACTCCTTAGTACTTTCTCCTTGGTTTTCACTCCTAAGCACTCACCCCTTAGCACTATCTCCTTGGTTCTCACTCCTTAGCACTCACTCCTAAGCTCTCACTTCTTGGTGCTCACTCCTTAGAGCTTACTCCTAAGCACTCACTTATTAGCACTTACTCCTTGGTTCTCACTCCTTAGCACTCCCTCCTTAGCACTAACTCCTTGGTTCTCACTCCTAAGCACTCACTCCTTAGTACACATTTCTTGGTGCTCACTCCTTGGTGCTCACTCCTTGGAGCTCACTCCTTGGAGCTCACTACTTGGAGCTCACTACTTGGAGCTCACTACTTGGTGCTCACTACTTGGTGCTCACTCCTTGGTGCTCACTACTTGGTGCTTATTACTTGGTGCTCACTACTTGGTGCTCATTACTTGGTGCTCACTACTTGGTGCTCACTACTTGGTGCTCACTACTTGGAGCTCACTACTTGGAGCTCACTCCTTGGAGCTCACTACTTGGTGCTCACTACTTGGAGCTCACTACTTGGTGCTCACTACTTGGTGCTCACTACTTGGTGCTCACTACTTGGTGCTCACTACTTGGAGCTCACTACTTGGTGCTCACTACTTGGAGCTCACTACTTGGAGCTCACTAATTGGTGCTCACTCCTTGGTGCTCACTACTTGGAGCTCACTACTTGGAGCTCACTACTTGGTGCTCACTACTTGGTGCTCACTACTTGGAGCTCACTCCTTGGAGCTCACTACTTGGTGCTCACTACTTGGTGCTCACTACTTGGTGCTCACTACATGGTGCTCACTACTTGGTGCTCACTACTTGGTGCTCACTCCTTGGTGCTCACTACATGGTGCTCGCTTCTTGGTGCTCGCTACTTGGTGCTCACTACATGGTGCTCACTTCTTGGTGCTCACTACTTGGTGCTCACTCCTTGGTGCTCACTACTTGGTGCTCACTCCTTGGTGCTCACTCCTTGGTGCTCACTACTTGGTGCTCACTACTTGGTGCTCACTACTTGGAGCTCACCTCACTACTTGGTGCTCACTACTTGGAGCTCACTACTTGGTGCTCACTACTTGGTGCTCACTACTTGGTGCTCACTCCTTGGTGCTCACTCCTTGGTGCTCACTCCTTGGTGCTCACTACTTGGTGCTCACTCCTTGGTGCTCACTCCTTGGTGCTCACTCCTTGGTGCTCACTCCTTGGTGCTCACTCCTTGGTGCTCACTCCTTGGTGCTCACTCCTTGGTGCTCACTACTTGGTGCTCACTCCTTGGTGCTCACTACTTGGTGCTCACTACTTGGTGCTCACTCCTTGGTGCTCACTACTTGGAGCTCACTACTTGGTGCTCACTACTTGGTGCTCACTACTTGGTGCTCACTTCTTGGTGCTCACTGCTTGGTGCTCACTGCTTGGTGCTCACTACTTGGAGCCCACTGCTGCTTGGTGCTCACTGCTTGGTGCTCACTACTTGGTGCTAACTACTTGGTGCTCACTACTTGGAGCTCACTACTTGGAGCTCACTACTTGGTGCTCACTACTTGGAGCTCACTCCTTGGAGCTCACTACTTGGAGCTCACTACTTGGTGCTCACTACTTGGAGCTCACTCCTTGGAGCTCACTCCTTGGTGCTCACTACTTGGTGCTCACTACTTGGAGCTCATTACTTGGTGCTCACTCCTTGGTGCTCACTACTTGGTGCTCACTACTTGGAGCTCACTCCTTGGTGCTCACTCCTTGGTGCTCACTACTTGGTGCTCACTACTTGGAGCTCACTACTTGGAGCTCACTACTTGGTGCTCACTACTTGGAGCTCACTACTTGGAGCTCACTACTTGGTGCTCACTTCTTGGTGCTCACTACTTGGAGCTCACTACTTGGAGCTCACTACTTGGAGCCCACTGCTGCTTGGTGCTCACTGCTTGGTGCTCACTGCTTGGTGCTCGCTACTTGGTGCTAACTACTTGGTGCTCACTACTTGGAGCTCAATACTTGGAGCTCACTACTTGGAGCTCACTCCTTGGTGCTCACTACTTGGAGCTCACTACTTGGTGCTCACTACTTGGAGCTCACTCCTTGGAGCTCACTCCTTGGTGCTCACTACTTGGTGCTCACTACTTGGTGCTCATTACTTGGTGCTCACTCCTTGGTGCTCACTACTTGGTGCTCACTACTTGGAGCTCACTCCTTGGTGCTCACTCCTTGGTGCTCACTACTTGGTGCTTACTACTTGGAGCTCACTCCTTGGTGCTCACTCAGCTTTTCATCAGATAGTGTGTTGACACTCGTAAGCAATGTTTTTGTCTTTGATGTGACATTTCTCAGATAGTATAATCATGAACTCATTATTAAAGCAAAACCTTAGATTTAATCTGAAACTTAATATATAAAGAGATAAAGTTTATCTTGATCTTTAGTCACTGTGCACATAAATTTGCTTATATGATTAAAACTACCGGGTAGTATCAATTTAGTTCAGCATTATGTTTGTGCTTAGAATTGGAGAAGCATTTAACACCACACATTATGAACGCTTTTTCCCTTATGAAGGCCAAAGCCAACAGGAATATGGTAAACAAAGAAGGAATTTCTAGGACTTCCAGGATCTTTAGGGCAGTTTTCAGTCATTATTAAGGCTACTGTGTATAATGTTTCATTTTGGTCATGTCTGTTTAGTGTTTCTTTGAGGCCTTTTGACGGTGCTACCTTTCTGCAAACCCAGTTTAAGAAATCCTTTGCATTACTAACATATACCAGGGTAAGCTTGTTGAAGATGGTCCAAGGTGCCGTGCCCTGTATGGAAAGTTTTAACAGTGTCGCGTTAACAGTTCTTCCCTTTTTATAAAATAATACCAGGCCCTTTGACACACCTGGAAGAAACACCTTTATGTAACTGATATGTCTTTTACAATGCACCATTTTTCTTACAGGCAAATTTCCGTGCCATTCTGGGTTGAAGTGCAACCTACCCTGGATTTTGTCAGCATCCCCCACAATGTTAGCAGTTTTAGTACACGCATGAGCGGACAACTTCTCGGACTGCAAGGTAAGTGATTTCACAACAATTGCGAAGAAAAAAGTGCAAATGCATGTGTTTATAAAGTCTTGTGTTGTCATAAGCATAAGTGCTAATGTAATTGAGGACTTACAGGGCAAAAACTTCCAATATTGAGGACATAATTCAGAAAATATCTGATAATAAGCCAATAGTAGATTTGACCCAAAATGGCCTATGTAATAAGGCACTTCCTTAACTTTAAGTATATGAATGTGTCTAATTACATAGAATGAATATACACATTTTACATTTAATGAGTTTACATTTTATTCAAATGATAACCTTGAATGCAACAGATACAAGTAGTGTGTTTTAATGTGTGAATTCCTTGTTTTAATGTGTGACATCCTTGTATTTTTACAGGAGCAGATGCCGAATCAGAGTTTAATGTGACAATGAAACTCCCGTTCCAATGGAATGCCTCGTTATGTTACAGCAAGGAGAAGTGTAAGATCGTGAAAATCAAAACATGTTTGGTCTTAGAGGCCCCAAACCACCTCTTCCCCCAATCCAGGTTGGTAAAAAGGGTAACATGGTGTTGTCTGATTGTCCTAGATTAATACTATTGGGTGTTAGCTTGACTATTTGAGGAATCAAGAGGGGGTTTATCTGTGTCATGTGTTTTTTTGGCATATTAGGACTTTTTGACTATATCTCAAAAAACATTTATTCAATTTACTTGGTATTTGACATAAGTGCATACTCCTCTGAAATACAGATTATGGCCCTTGATAGAATAAGAATGTTTAGTTAGAGTTTATTGGTATGTTAAGACTTTCGATATGTATCATCACTGATCTTTATTCCTTATCAACCAGTGTTTTGTCTGCGGAATCGTAGCATTGGATCTAATGGCTCCAAGGACAAAAAAACTGATATAAAAAAAGTAACTTGTCAATTTGGTTGTTACTTTATTTTTTTGTAAGTATTGACACCCCAAAGTGGGCCTAAGAGGACACCCCGAACTCGTCGCCAAAATAAAAGCTCTTCAGCAGCCAGGTCTATAACATTTCTGACGACCTCAAATAGATCATGTTGAACATTTTGTATACATGGAATGTCAATGTTTTCAGAGCCCCTTCCTGCAGCCTGAATGAAAGTGTCAACTCTACATCAGACATCGAGAACCAGTTCCGTATGGTTAGCAAGCAGCGGTCACTGGTTCGGCCACTGGATATGGTCTGCAACAGCATGCCATCATTTACGGTGGACCACAAACTTGACCCAAAACTCACCATCATGCTCTCCTTGGTAGGTTGGGCCTTCTACTGAGCATGGTATCCTTATTCACTAACTTCCTTAGTTCCTTATATGGTAAAGATGTCCGCCTCTAACCCAAGTTTTATCACCGTCCCTCTTGATCTCTCAATGAGGACACCAGAACTGGTTTCTACCCAGGTAACAGACTCCAGAGTGATTCTATTAGCTGTCACCTTTCATCCCAATCAAGCTATAAAAAATAAGTTTAATTTAGACTCCAGACTTAAAAATGGAAAAAAGCACTAAAAGAGATGTGTCCATTGGTTATGATAATTATATGCTCCCGTTATACACCTTAAATAATACAGTAATTGTTCATTTATTAAAATGCTATTTTATCGATTTACAGCAAGACCAATCAGCCATCAATCTTCATTTGGTCCATACCAGCTACTTCCTGTTTGTGATGGTTATAACACTGCTTGCATACGCATCTGTGAAGGGCAGGTCCCATGCTGCACACAAGGTCAAGGGTGTTCACTATACTGAGGTAAGTTATGTTGTCATGGTGATAACTGTGCTTTTATACACCTCTGTGAAGCTGCACACAAGGTCAAGGGTGCTCAGTATACTGAGGTAAGTTATGTTGTCATGGCGATAACACTGCTTGTATACACCACTGTGAAGCTGCACACAAGGTCAAGGGTGTTCACTATACTGAGGTTAGTCATGTTGTCATGGTGATAACACTTCTTGTATACACCACTGTGAAGCTGCACACAAGGTCAAGGGTGTTCAGTATACTGAGGTTAGTCATGTTGTCATGGTGATAACACTGCTTGTATACACCACTGTGAAGCTGCACACAAGGTCAAGGGTGTTCAATATACTGAGGTAAGTTATGTTGTTATGGTGATAACTAGGTTTGCCTACACCACTGTAGCTTCACACAAGGGTGTTTAATATACTGAGGTACCATTAGTCATGTTGTCATGGTGATAGCACTGCTGGTATACACCACTGTGAAGCTGAACACAAGGTCAAGGGTGTTCATTATACTTTACACCTCTGTTTAGTTCAGTATACTGAGTTAAGTCATGTTGTTATAGTGATAACACTGTAAACACCACTGTGAAGCTGCACACAAGGTCAAGGGTGTTCAGTATACTGAGGTAAGTTGTGTTGCCATGGTGATAACACTGGTGGTATAAATCACTGTGAAGCCCGTCACAAGGTCAAGGATGTTCAATATACTGAGGTAAGTTGTGTTGTCATGGTAATAACACTTCATTGGTTAATGTTATGGGCATGTACGGCTGCAGCAAGGTCATGGGTGTTCACTGTACTGCAGTTTGCAAACTTCCATCATTGTCAAGGCGCTAACACTGCTTGCAATCACTACCCTAGGTTAAAGCTAATTCCTTGTGTCTCTGTTCTTTTGTGTGTATTTGTTGCATAATTTAATATGCCCAAGATGTGTGAGAAGTGTTCGAAAGTAAATTTAAATCCATTAATTGTTTAATATAATTTTAGTAGTTTAGCCATGCTGAACAGCAATTTTGAGAAGTAAAAGTAAATACTACTTTTTTTGCTATACCGAACAAATGGATGCTGCTTAACAATAAATAATATACACCCAGTCGACTGATTGAGCCGGAAAAATGCACAAGTGACTTATGTAACAATGGAAAGTGTTGTATAATCAGACAATATCAAAATCACAATACTGTTTATTTCATCAATTTCTGTTTTATTAGAAATTCAAAATAGGCCCAACATATTGCATGACAAAAAATAAATTAAAAACCGATTTTGTATTATCATAATCGATAATCACCGATATTGGGCACTCACAATTGTTCTATTATATTCGATTATCTCTGTATCACTAGGAATGAATATGTATCATTTATTTCAGGTTTCCCATGCAATATAACGATGACTCAGGGAAGTTCTGACAGAGAAAAAACTAGGCAATCAATCAAGTGCTTTTATCTGTGATATGCATTCCCTGGCAATATGAACAGTTTTTTATAATCACTCATTCATAATTTAGAATTATGCATTTAATGATCATTAGCTACCATTAAAGCTGCACTCTCACAAACGAACAGTTTTGATATTTTTTTGTCTCAGAATCAGCCAATTTTGTCAACTGTTTGGTAAACTGCCAAAAATTTCATTTTTCTTAAAGTGTTAATAATGCTTTTAGCCATGAAACATCAATATTCAAACGTAAATATGAAAACTGTGTTCTTCCTTTTTGTCAGCAGTCTTATATCACTGTATTTCAGACATTTACGCAAAATATTGGCTCATTCCAAGACAGACAATAAAAAAAGTTGTCTAAACAATCAATCTGTGAGAGTGCAGCTTTAACATGTATCTAAATCATATTAGAGCATGTTATTAGCTAATCATGCCCCGAGTTCAGTTAATGCTAACAGTTGCTCATGATTGCTAATGTCTGAGTTTGTTCCCTGCTTGTTGTGTGTGCAATAGCATATAAAAGGGTCAACAGTTAGCAAACATAAGCGACTATAAGCGACTATAATGTGTTTTATGTAAAAACTTACCATTTGAAACAATATTTTTTACTTGCGCATGTTTTAATTTCAAACAGATGAGAATTGTGTTTTCATTATTAGTTTGAAATTGTTGATGACTTTGGTTTCTTTTAAATCTTTTTAAGTTGAAATGGCAAAGATGTGGCATAAGGCACCAAAATATATTATGTATTATATGTTTACTTATATATATATAATAGCGAATGTATTAAATACATGGATGTTATTATGTTAAATGATATAAATGTGTTATAGAAGTTAAACTGATACATTTTGTGGTTGACATTTTGTGGTTGATAATTTGTTGTTTATTTAATATATACAGTGAAACTGCGTTCCCTCGAACAAGCGGTCGCTCGAGAACCGGCGTTCCCTCGAGGTCGGAGCTTGGTCCCGAACTTTTTTCCTTCTATTTTCATATAAAATATACCCACGCTGCCTCGAAACCTAATTATGTCGAGCAGTCGAGCAATATCCTCGGTCCCAAGCACACAAATCGTGCACAAAACCTTATGGCTCCCTCGAGGTCATAATTTCACACTTTTTCCCGAACGCGTGTTCCAAAATAAACAAACAATTGCCAGGTGTTAAAATTTTCGCAAGTTGTAAAAATTGCAATGACAGTTAAAAGGCAATTTGAAAAGGTGTGAAAAACCGTTAATCACTGTTAACGCATGACCGATATTAGTTGATATGGGCATTTGAGATGATAATTATGACAAGTTAATGACGAGAAGTTAATTGTGAGAAATTTAAATGAGTAATAAAAATATGATTAAAACACTACCATATCGATCCAACATCGGAATCTCTGAAAATAATTCCTTCTTGTCACTTTGCTTTGCAATTTGGCAAATGAGAAAGAACTTACAAATTGTCGAACACCTGAGCAATCTAGTGAAGGACCCATGACTGGGGGGATAGCTAGATCGGGTTCCTTACTTTCAAAATGTCACACCCAAATGAAAGAAAATAATTGTCAAACACCTGAGAAATCTAATGAAGGACCCATTACTTATACCAAGACACCAACACGCCCACTCACGTCCTTACCAGAATCGGTGTCTTAGTAAACAGTCTGTTTGACAACTTCAAACTTAAAATACACTGAAAGATATTTCATATCAAACTGAAAAATTGAAAATCGGGTCGCTCGAAACATCGGTTCCCTCGAGGTTTTGTCTCGGTCCCTGGCGACCTCGAGCGATCGCAGTTTTACTGTAATTAGGTTTTGTATATATGGGAATCAATATTTAATATTGAAATGTTATCTTATAAGTAACGGGGTTAGTAGATGACCCAATATGAGATGTATAGGTCAAAGGAAAACATCGAAGCTCGAACTCGAATATGATTTTTAGCTGCTCCCCATATATCCCATATCGGATCACCTACTAACCCATTTACATCGATTTATTTATGGGAATATTTTTCACTTATTAACCCCAATCAGAAAATGATGCCATATTAGTATGACATAAAATAAGTGACCCAATTATGGGGGCAACATGTGACTAGGGCTGGACCAATGACATTGTGTCATTCATGTTTGAGGCGTAATTCATGTTTATATGTCATATTTGTTTGGAGTGCAAATTATTAACTCTTGTTTATGTACCGGTATGATAAATACAGCGATTGTTTTGTATAAAACTTGTAAAGTATAAATCTTATTTTTATGCTTGGAATCCGAATGGTCAGGTGCAGTCATCCAAATTATACTATTGGATGAACAACTCTGAATTCTTATTCTTTTGCTTGGCATCAAATTTTTTAACAAGCCCTAATATGGTAAATAAATTCAGAATTTGAGTAAGCCCAGAAGCCATTTTACCAGTGCAGGGCCTGTGTTAATTTCGACCACTGCAGATGTTGAAATAATTTCAAATATGATTTACATGATTTAATAGAAACCTTACTATTTAAGTTAAAAATACCCATGACTTAAAAATCAACATGTCGAACAATGGATGTTGCCATTTTTCTTATTAGCCACATGAAATAATGACGTAATAGTTCACATTTAAATCATATTATGTCAAGGTTCACATTTACATACAAGTATTAGGCGGGCATAGCTTTTGCATTTATCTAAGTGATGACCTCTCTTGTTCCAAAAAATTGTTTGTCTGCAGTCAATTGTATAAAACTGGTTATTTTTTTGGTTTGGTTAAAGTTAGCCATATGTTTATTGATTGGTCAATATTTATCCAATAATTATTACTATTAAACCAATCAGGGCTATTCCAGTAAAACATATACCCCCCGGGGAGAAGGCAATTATTTATATAGTATATGGGTGGGTGTCTTTTTTCGCTTATTTTGACCCCGAAAGGGTAAATTTGCTTCTGTAGGGGGGTCATATATTTTGAAAGTGCCTTTCCCCCGGGGGTTATATGTTTAAATGGAAAAGCCCTCATATAATTTAAATGTACACACTAGACTAAAAATAGCGCATAGACAACTTATCCAAGTTTCATACAATTGGCTTGTGGTCTTTGTTATGTTACTGATATAATTTTTGCTGCGAAATGTTGAATGAGTTGTGATGTTTAATGTTTTGAAAATGTTGATTTGTTTTTTGACTGTTTGAGCTTCCATATATTAAGATTGTTGTATGTTTGAAAATAATAGACAATTCTTCAATGGGCAGGCTCATTTAACACTGGAAAACAGGATTATTATATGCTTTTCTGTGGTTTATAGAGATTTATCAGAGAAATGAAATTGACATTCCACTTTTTTAATCGGTAAAGTGACATTTGTTTACTGTTTTGAAACTAATATAAATTGGCATGATCTCAATACGAAATCAAACGGCAGTGCGCACAGGGCTTGGACACCAATTCAACTTTGTCATGACTGAAATTTTAAGTTTGCATACACGGTAATTTGGCTTGCAATTCTGAAAATTTACCATTACCTGTCATTTCATATTCTATTTTAATAGGTATATAATGAAAATGAAAAATTGTTTTGATAGATCGCAATATACCGTATTTCACCTCATGAAAACCAAAAATTATTAACAATATAGCTTTTCGACCTCACTCTGTGAAACATATTAAGATCTGACTCGGAAACAAACAATTATTCGCAATAAATTTGTTAATCAAACTGTCACTGTTATTTAACATCAGATTTAAAATTTAATTTATCCCACTAGTTATTGCGGGGAATATCACTTTGCCTGCTGCCAGACGAGTTTTTATTTCTAAAACGTTAAAGACATTAAATTTTTTGTTCAAAATCGTGTCCTGCTTATTGAAAATATGAATATCAGTACAATGTCACTATTTTCATGCTATAATTTGTTTTCAAATGCTTGGAAAAAAATATTAAAACTACAAAAGGTTATTTTTGTGTTTTATTAGCTGTCCTTGGAAGCCAAAAAGGATTGTTTTAGACTTGGTGCTACAAGATCTGGTTGGTGACGTTGTTAAAAATACAATTTGAAGATTGTCAACATATTAACAAGCATTTCGATACACTTTGTCACTCTGATTAAACTATTTTTCAAGTTTTTTGATAAAATGAAAAAAGCACTGTTGTCTGTCGCAAAGCTTGGACACTAGAATATGGCCATTCAGTCCATTGATGTTATGGAACTGTATAATTTTGTCAGAGACATTATTATGCTCATGTATAGAAAGGCTGATAACTCTGACTTTAATAACTGAAGAGTAATGCTCCTTTTTATGTTTTGCATATCTGTTAATTGAAGAAAAGCCAGGGCATTGTCAAAAAATAATCTTGGTTATAACTCTTTAAAACTATATATTAAGATGAAACTTGGTGCACATGTTTACAATGGCTATGAGAATATGATTAGCAAGTCCCACAACTCTGGCTTAATATATTTCTGGAGTTTAGCTCCTTGACCAATTAAGTAATACAGCCTAGCATCGTCAACTGCTTTTATGGTCTTATTATAAAATAAATATTTAGTCTATTAACAGTTAGATGCAACAGAACGCTTACGCTTGTTTGATGTATTGTGCTGTTTTCAGTCGAATAATTAGCATAACTGAACAATTTCTTATGCCAGAGTTACAGACCTTACTATGTATGTGCTTAGTGTCTATGGCAACATGTGTACCAAGTTTTATTTCAATATCCTACCATTTGAGAGATTCGAGTTTCTGCACAACAATGATTACAACGAAACCATGGCTACAGCTGGTTCTTCCTGAATGAAAGTGTGAAATCAAGAAAAGTATGTGAAAACGACTGCATTGCTGCTTTGGAGTTTTGAAAGAATGTAAAAATGATGGCAATTAAGGCTTGGAGCACCTATAGTATACAAAACAATAATTTAATGATGTTTATTGTAAGTAAAATATATCACAGTTAGAAATGTACATACATGTGTAGAGACAAATATACCAGAGATATTAACAATGAAAAAAATACATAAATTATTAATTTAATAGGTGATGAATTTTCATCAAGCTTGGTGTGGAGAAAAATAAAACAAACCATAAAATTTCAGAACTTCCACCATTATCGCTTGTTGCGATCACTTTCTATAAAACTTCACTGTTGTTGTTGACAATTAAATAACTTTCTGTTGCTTAGCAATGTATTCAATTCAATTCCAGATGGCCGTTAAAGTTCAAAAATTGTTATGCTTACTAGAGATAGGTTTTGAAATCTGTAAGTTGTAAAAACAAAAATATTTCATGTCCATTCCCCATAAAAGCAAAAAATGGTGGAGCGAAAATGCTGTGCAGAGGAAAAAATTGTGTCAAAATTGTTAAAGCTGCACTCTCACAGATTGAAACTTTTTACAATTTTTTTTTATTTTTTTGTCTTGGAATGAGCCAATTTTTGCGAAAAGCCATGGAAACTAGTGATATAAGACTGCTGACAAAAAATTAGATCACAGATTTTTATATCTAAGTTCAAAAATTAACGTTTCTTAAACCCTTAGTGATGGTTTAAGCCATAAATCATTAATTTTTAATGGAAATATGCAAATACGCGATCTGATCTGTTGTCAGCAATCTTTTATCATTGGTTTGCAGATTTTTACGCGAAAATTTGCTCTTTCCAAGACAAAAATTAAAAAAGTGTAAAAACGCTAAATCTGTGAGAGTGCAGCTTTAAATACAACCAACAAATGGAAACAATATGAAACCTTCGAAAGTTCTATACGAATTAGTAATTAAAAATATAATCGGCAACATAACTCACACATCCCATAAAGGCAAACTCATTGAATAATAATCTGGGCCAGTATCCATAAAACATCTTCAGTCATTTCCTAGCATGAGCCTTGTTCCTAGGCTATTTTTTAGTATCTCACTGGATATATGTTTAATAACTCAATTTTTATCAAAAATACTTTATTTTCATGAATAATACTTGTAAAATACATTCTTAGATTTGAAAAAAAACAACCTGTCCTGTACTTTCCTTTAAATTTGACTTAAATTTTTAGAAAATCAACTTAAGTTAAGAAATTCATGAAAATTCTTAAGTCATTACTGAACTTACCGGTAATTCATTTACCAATTTTTTCATAGTCAAATAAAAACGAAAACTAAAAGTGCTTTTAACATAAGAGTATGTATTTTGGATAATCTGTTTGAATATAAAGTATTTCAGGTATTATTAAGTTATAATATCAGCAGGCCTTAATTTTTCGAAACTTCTTAAGTCCCATATAACCAGATTAAGCTCATCTCACTGTTTCTCTTTGTCTATAATTCGCGTAATATTAACTTCATTTAGAGATATTCAACCTTAAATAGTAAATTATTTTATAGATTTCACAAATAACCATATTTCATTTACCAAAATCACATTTTAGTATGTGTTTTGACTATTTGAAATAAGCTACTTAAGTCTGTTAAGCTTAAGAAGTTTTGAGAAATTGGGGTCAGATGATAAAAGAGATACATTATTTAGTAAAATGACTTTAGCAAGGAAATGTCTTCAGATTTTTATGAATACCGTCCCTGCTCTCGTTTCAGTTTGTTGTAAGTTGATCACAGTAAGCAATAGATGTCATGACAACAAAATCCTCATTTTTGTTTCTTATTCACTGTATCAGAATTTGAAACTGTTGCCATGGCAACCCCAAGTGTCCAGACGACAGCACAGGTTGCGTAGAACCAGCAGACGCTTTCTGAAACAGGAAGTGGTATTCCAGAGATCCAGATGACCACAAACAACCAGACACGCACCATCTCAGCATAGTCGGCATACCACCTGGAATGACATTAATTTGATTCTTGTACCATATTTGAGAGCGTTATCGTTGTTTTGTTTGTTTATTCATTAACTTCCATTTTGGAACGGTAACAAGTAGGCAGAGTTTAACTGTTCAATAACTAGCATGCGATTAAATTACAGCACTATTCACTTATACTGCCCACTAGTTATTGCACATGTCTTTGACTACATGATAAAAAACAGTTATATCATTAATTTTCCTTGTGATTGAAATTTAACACAATACTGACAATAGCACTGTTTAATTTCAATCACCTGTCCCCAGCTTCTCGACACACCTTAAGTTCCTTATTTATAACAGGGTTAAGGTAATCTCACTATTTTTCTTTGCCTTTAATTTGCGTAGTATTTACTTAATTAAGAGTAATTAAACTTTTAAAAGGAATAACTTTTATAGTTATCACCATAAACCATATTTTATTTACCGAAATCAAATTTAAGAACGTGTTTGTCTAATTAAAATACCGTAAGCCTGTTAAGCTTATTATAATAAGAAGTTTCGAGAAATTCAGGGCCAGATTAATTGATGATGTACCATGTTGTCAAGGACAATAGCTTTAAGTGTGCAATAACGTTTTCTTATACTATCTAACTTAGCTCAAGTTTGAAGATGTACAGCAATAACCACTGGTGATTTACATTGGCAAAGTGTCATAAGCTACAACGACAGAAAGGCACTTCTGACAAAAAAAAAAATACTACTCTAAACAACAAATACCTCTTGGAAACTGCTTTCTCTTATAAATACAATTCATAAGAAAAAAACTTATTATAATTTTTTTTAAATGGCTAAAAAAGAGTTAAACCAAACCTCTAAAAAGTCTGCATCATTTTCAGTTTCATTTAAGATGCATAGTTTTTTTGAATGCAAATATGTGTTACCTTCTTCAAGGCTTCTTGGTATAAGCTTTAACCTTGCCTTGGAATTTTCAAGAGCATTATTGAACAGCATACCAGTTTATATCTGTTACACAGTGTCAGATAAAAAGTTGTTTTTGCAAAACTCCTCATAATGGAGCCTCTCTTGTGTAAGTCTAGTACTGCATGTGAACATTGCATAAAAATCACCAAATTGTGAAAAAATAGTAAAATACATTTACATGTTAAAGCCCTGTTTGATATGAAACTCACTTTTTGTCGTACAGAGATCCAAACACAAACAGCGAGTAGACGATGTATACAATATTCCCGGCCATCATTACTGAAGACATTTCCTGAAATCATAAAATTAAACTTATTGTTTAATATTTTCTAATTACAGATAAAACATTTATTGAAACAAAAAGTTTAAGAAAACTTCAATGACTATCTCAATTTTGAATGATAAGTAATTTAATTACAGCCACTTCTTTCATTTTTAAGCATTTCTTAAGGCAATATGAGGGTGCATCAAACTTTATAATCCCATAACTGAAAGGTTAAATGTTTGTCTAACTTTGATGAGAAATGTCAGACCCTTGGAAAGATACTGGTAGCATCAGCTTCAGCAGTAGAAAAGAATATGCGTACATGTCTAAGTTTGGCGAGCATCGGATGCCATACCAGCAGAATGATAAGGTAGTGGGCCCAGATGTAGGCTGTTCTCAGTACGCCCACATCTATATCATACTTGACAGGATTGGGCTCAATCTGAAAAACATCAATATAAAAAATGTTTATTCTTGACGGAAATGGGCTCACTATGAAAATATTACACCAATATCAATCATCTTATACTTGACGGAATTGGGCTCACTCTGAAATTCGCCCATAAAACTCATGTTACACTTGACAGAATCTGGAAGAAGACCACCCAAGGAACATTCCTTTGAAGTTTGGTTGAAATTGTCCAAGTGGTTTACGAGGAGGAGAAAGAAAATGTTGATGACCGACGGACAACCCTATCACAATGTGTGCTCAGGTGAGCTTAAAACCAACTGCAGTCTTCGAGTACAGGTTGTCTCTATTAGACTGTAACTATCACTTGGCTAAAAAAGCTATTTTGACAATAATCCAGTCATGAATGGGCGGAACTGGCTTGTTTAAGAAAGGAAGCAAGTTCTCATGGACATCTTAATCATGTGTAAGTACAATCTTTAGCCAGTAGAGCATCAAAAGTGATAAATTCTTAGACAGTATGTTATGTACCTGTTCCTGGTAGTCTGCTTTCAAACATTGTGTTCTACATATTATTTATCCTGATTGATGATTGATGTTTGATCAATGTTTATTCATGTTAAAACACTCTCAATATACACTTGGTATTACATGAAAGCCCGGGAGCTTATTAATATTGAAGACCTTCAGCCTTTTTTTAAGTAACTGTGAGTGATCTTATTGCTGCCTTACCTTTTCAATGCTGTCCCCTCTGTCCTACTGATATGTATCACACTTTGTTTGATAGATTAATATATACCTGAGGTATGTCAGAGTTGAGCCCCAGTCTGGGCTTCCCTGGGGACCAACCAGGACCCTTTAACATCACAGATATCTTGTTTGACAGCCCCTCCATTTGCCATGCTGTTTTCATAATATAGATTAGGTGGTGCAGCTACAAAAAAGCACAAATTTGAAAATTAACAAAGGGCAACAATTAAAAAAAGCATCCAGAGTTATGTTTCCTTTTCACTACACTTCTCCTCAAGGAGGTCTATCTGTATATGAAGTTTGAAGAAAATCCCTCAAACTCTTTACAAGTTATGCTCCGGGACAAAAAATGAGTATGAACATTAAAAAACTAAAAAAGGGCAATAACTTGAGGAGAAGAGCAGGGCACACAACACCATTACTCTGGCTGCAGATATATCTGTATACTAAGTTTGAAGTAAATACCTCGAAGACTTTTCAAGGTTTGCTGAGGACAAAAAATAAGTTTAAATGACCAGTTTACAGTAACAACTAACATTAAGAGGAATCTTGATAATAACTGGTATGAAAAGATGTGTTTTTTGCTCTTAACATAAGATATTTTTCCTTTGTGACTAAACTGTAAACCTCTTTAAAAAGAGACAAAAATAAACAGATGTCAAAACTTGTTTATCAAGGGGCATAATTTCACAAATATTAAAGCCTGAGTTATGGGACATACTACACATGTGAGTATTCACCATACATGTGATAACGTCCCGGACGTCCGGGATTATCCCGGAAATCGTATCTCTGTCACAGAGTCACGGAGGTTGAATGTTTGTCCCGGAAAGTCATAAAAAAAAAAAAAAAAAAAATATTCTCGGAATCGATTATCGTAATTTTACCAATGTAAGTTAAAAATGACTAAAATAGCCCCAGATATGCTCTAGAATGCACCACAGACGTTCCCCATTTAAAAAAAAATTCAGGGGGGGGATGCCCCCGAACCCCCCTAGTGTGCGTTGACATTACGACGAGTGTCCCGGAATCGACCCAAGACATTATCACATGTATGGTATTCACAGTCACCAGAAACAGAGTATGAACTCCTTTCATGTGAATATTCTGAATAATTAAATCAGTTATAGTCAAAACAAGACATTTTTTTCTTGATGATGCCAAGGCATAGAGTCAATACCCTGGAATTTTTTTTCAAGAGATACAATATTCAAAAACATAGCTTTAAATAAACATACACAGATCTATTAATTAACAGATATACCCTGACCTGTGCCTGTAGGGGTTCCCATGTGTTTATGTTGTGAACGAGGCCATACACGACCTTCTCATCCTCGCGCTCTGCCTCAAATGTTCCTGAATAAAAATACACACATTGTCAACCATTGCATATAACAGTTTGAAAGCTAGCCTCATGTGCAGGTTTTTTTCGGCTCTTTTATAAATAAGTGGGAATATTCATTATTTTTACATTATCAACACAAACCGATTTGCCATTTTAGTAAATTCTAACATATTGTAGAAGTTTTATATGAAAGGAACTAAATGGCATGGAAATTCAAAATTGATGCTTTTTACAAATTTGTGAATGGTTCTTTTCCCATAGTAGCTGGAAAACCCTGATATATTGGTCCATGGTACTAATGCAAAATAATAATAGTTTCATAACTTCCAGTCAATGCGTCTTTAGAGGTTGGTGTCCGTCACAAAGTTATTTTAAATCTCTTGTAATAACTACTTTATGCATAAAAAGATTACGAAAAAATCTAATGACTTATGTTAGCAACATTTTTTTAATTTTGTTCACCAAACTGTGAGTAGAAACCAATTTGAGCCGAATTTTATAAATCCAAGCATAAATAACTTAATTTTCTATAGCGATGACAGTAAAATGGACTATTTTATGTCACACTTTTAATTCATTATTAACAATTGAGCTCTAATTTCAACTTTGGATGTTTTATCATTAAAACAAACATTTTGCTTATGTTTCGCATTGCACACAAAATTATTTTGATACATTTTTTACCCTATAAAATGTGAACGAGTTACTGAAAGTAGTAGCTACAAGTTGGCCGATGAACTTACCAAACATCCGGTCCCAGATAATGAAGATTCCCCCATAGTTTTTGTCTATACAGTAAGGGTTTCTGCCATGGTGAACTCGATGGTGACTGGGGGTGCTCAGAATCCATTCAAGGGGACCTAACTTGCCGATTGTCTGAAAAACAACAATTTTTTTTTTAATTTACACATTTCTGTGTAAGCACTGTCCTGGGCAGTCACATGACAAGTGATTCTTATAGGAAATATAGGTCGAGGCTTAATAGACTTCTATATTAGATGGAAAACATTGTGTCAAATCCAATTTCAAAAATATATCCGTTTGGGGAATTAATCTTCTAATGATAATTTTAATTTTGAGGAAAACTGTATGTCTTTCTAGATCATATACAGAGAGGTAGGTGCCCAAAATGTATCAACCTCACCTGCATCTACTATGGTTGGTGTCTGATATTTGGGGATTGGGTAAAGTCTTATCAGTATCATGTTGGATTAATATTATTTGTCATTCAAATTAATTAAACAAATATCAGCCTACCTCTGTATGAACCCAGAACTGGTATATCAGGTTGAACTGTGTGTGTACCAGGAACATAGATGGAGGTATGAACAGGGCCATTGGCAGGTAGAAAACCTGCAGTAAAATAACCATCAATAATGATATTAAGGCAAACTGTAAAAACTTACTTGTTTTCAGTGTACATGTAGCTGTTATCTTGTTTCGCCACTCAAAACAAATAATTCCCAAATAACACAATAAACCAGCAATTCTTTTAGATAATGTACTTGTACATGTTAGGTTCAAAATACTTTAAAAATTGATAATTTTGACAAGTCTGTCAGAAACCATGATTTGTAATGTGGAAAAAATTGATGGTTACTACATATAAAATAAATGAAACTTGCTTTTGTCACTAAACAACAACAATAATACAATATTGCACACTTTTTTCAGCAGGTCTACGTTTATCATTCTGACTGGTCAAAGTTATCGAATTATATGAAACTCTTTATGTAAATAATATCATGGACCTATAAACCATAGGTCTGCTTTATTATACTAAGGTCCGTGATAATATGAACCACTGATAATTATACTGAGCATCTACATTTTGACCTTTAAATAAAACAATTATCAACTTTCGTTTCAAATTTTTCAATTTTCTTTTTTTTACCTTAGACAAACATAATATACTACATATATAAAATAACAAGATATACATTTATCTGTGTTATAAAGGTGTGTGCATAAAGGATAAGTGACTATAAGGATTGTCGACAGTTACACCTTTGACAATTGGTGGAACTGTACAGCATACTTAACAGGTTGATGGGTGTGTATCGAAAATAAATATGCAAGGGAAACCAGTACATGTTGTAAACAAATCAAGTTTTTTAATCATGATATAGATATATTTTTCAGCTTGCCTCAGTTTTCTGAAGAAAGATGGTCAAGGTATTGTCATAGCGTTCGTGATGCGGTCATTGCTGTTGTAGTCATAAGTATTGTGCATAAACATTGTCAGTCATAACTGGAAAACTGTTCAAGATATTATCACATGAAACTTGGTCCACATATATCCAAAACTGAAATGGGCATGCCTTAAGCAAACCCAATCACTCTGCAAGAAAGTTGGGGGGTTTTATGCTCCTTAGTCAACTGAGGGAAAATGATGTGCGTGCGGTGTTTTTTTCTGACCACTTTGGGGCCAAAATTCAGCCCCATTTCAAATTCAACAAGAGCTGTCACAGAGACAGCGCGCTCAACTATTCTGCCGCTTTTCAATGTATTAGGATTGAAAAGTTTTGGCGAAACATGCATGGATCACTGTTAGATTAGATTTCAATGCAATACATGGTGTGCTGAGATATTAACATAAATGTGGTTATATGCAAAATTTTACCGAGAATTTCTAAGTCTAATAATAAAGGGCCATTATTTGCAAAATACAGTTATCTAACTTGGTTATTCAATTAAGTTGGGTGGTTGAAAACCATTGTATAAAGTCTCAATGCAATACATCAAATAGTTGCTGAGATATTATCCTATGTGTGCTAACATGCAAGACCTTAACCAGAATTTCTAAGTCGCATAATAAAGGGGCAAAAATTATATATTATAAAAGATAGAGTTATCTTACTTGATTAAATAAGAAGGTTAAATAGATAGGAGCCTGTGTGTAAAGTTTCAATGCAATACATGATTTATTCGCTGAGGTATTGACTTAAAAGTGGTTACATGCAAAACCTTAACCAGAATTTCTATGTCGAATAAAAAAGGGGCCATTATTTAAATTTAATGCAAACTGGAGTTATCTTACTTGGTTATTTAAGTAGATTGGATGGTTGAGTACCATTGTATCAAGTATCAATGCAATACCTCAAGTAGTTGCTGAGATATTAACCTATGTGTGCTTACACGCAAAACCTTAACCAGAATTTCTAAGTTGAATAATAAAGGCCTATTATTTGCATTATATTTATTCAAATAATTGTTATCTTACTTCATTAATTTAGTAGGTAAGATAGTTGGGAATACATATCCAAAGTTTCAATGCAATAACTGATGTATTTACTGAGATAATGACCTAAAGGTGCTTACATGCAAAACCTCAACCAAGGTGTGACGCAAACGCCGACACCGACGCCAGGGTGCGTAGTATAGCTCTCCTTATTCTTCGAATAGTCGAGCTAAAAACATATATTTTTCCAAAATGTGAAAATGAAATTCGAAATTTCATGTTTCCCATAAATAATAGTATTGATAACATTTTTTTTACCTCAAACCATTTTTGAATGGATTCTCGTTCCTAAGTTCTGGGCAAAATCAGAATTCTCAATTTTGGTCAAAATGAAGTTTTTTTCCAGATCAAAAAGGCCCAAACTCCATTCCCAAAATGGTAGAAAAAAACATAATGGCACCTGTTTGCTGTGCCCTTGCTTATATCTAATCTATAGCGACATCATAATTGGGTCAGTTGGAAAATCAGCCATTAATACAATTGGTGCAAACTCGGTACTCAATTTCAATTTTGGAATAGAATGTGTGTGGAATTACAATATAAATTTTGCATGAGGTTTTGGGGCTTTGTTACCCAGTTAGAGTATCGATGCATTATTGATTGACGTAAGGCTGTGGTTAAATTGTAGTCCTCAGAGTTATGATGCAACTGGTGGCCGGCCCACATGAAATTCACCTCTGAAATATGCAATGCCGTAAACTTAGCTTTATTCAACAACAAATTCAGACTTAACGCTAATTGCTGAGCATGAATTCAAGTGAGAGGACCAAAAATCAAATTGCTCTCAACTTCCAACGTTGATTGGACTCTTCATCTAATTGAGATTATGATGGTCTGCCTGCATCTATTTTGGCTGCAATAGGGCTTGACCTGCCATGTACTCCAGCTGAATGATGATGTCAAGGAGGGAAATTTACCGGCACTGGTTGTAGGGGTGTACACAAAAGATGTAGTTTCAAAGCCAAAATACTGTGAGAAATGTGATTAATGAAATATGCAATTCAGCGAAGAATATTGATTTTATTTGGCAACTGTTGTCAGGAAAATGTTCCTAATAGGTTGTAAAAGATAAATTTTGCTACATCTTTTTCTGTAAAATAAATGTCGTTCGCGTACATGGATGTCTTGCCAAAGCCAACGTCATGTAACTGTTACCAGGGCAACAAGAAACTGTACAGATATTACTCCCAGCAAACTAAAATATGGAAACCAAAAGTAACCAGACCTTGTATGCACACACCTCATAAATATTGCCATGGAAACAATAACAAAACAGTAACTAAGTAATGTCAATTCAGCTACCATCCCATTTATCTGGATAAGTAGCCAAAGAAAAAATGTACTAGCTACAGCTGCCAAAAATATTCCCTTATTCTCACACCCTGTTACCATGTCAACACCCTTTTTTTATTTTGGCACACATTAAAACTGTAACCATGAAATTATTCTGATCAGTATTTTTCAGCACACACAATATTGTTACCATGGTAACAAGCCTATTAATGAGTACATCACTTGGACACCATTTTTATTGTAACCATAGCAACACACCAATTAAAGCATAAATTGTTACCATAGCAACACACCTATTAAAGTATTTCTGCAGCCCATGTCTGAATACATAAACTGTTACCATGGCAACATACCCAAGAGTAATATTTCTGCAATGCTGATTGACGGAGTGCAGAAGTAAGGGTGTATTCCTCTGAACTGTGGTGCGTCTGATGTGCCGCCCAGATAAAATTCACTTCTGGAAATCATTGCATGTAAACAAAAAAAATGCCAAAAAAGTTTCATAATATGAACTCTCATCCATGGCAGGTGCAGACTATAATATTGATATTGAATTTCATCCTGGCTAATTTTATAATAAACTGCTCTAAATGACAGTAAGATTATTCATAAAGCTCATGTCTCTGTCAACAGAATAACTGGACAGATTTTGATTAAATCATTTAGAATGGTTCTGCCAAAAATAATTGCCAAAGCTGCATTTAGGCAAAATCACAAGTCAGAAATTATGGTGGGGTTTTCATTGATTCTTACTCGCAAGCTGGAAAGTATACAGAGACGTTCTCTCCAACACTAAGAAAGGCAATATTTATTATTTATTTACTACACAACCAAATCTAAATGTCCATCATCTTTTGAAATTTTTGAAAAAAAAATCAGATTATTATGTACCATGAAATTTGTTTTAGACAGGAAAATTATGTATAAAAAAGAATAAAACATTTATTTACTATTCTTCAATGCCTTGTCAATATCTGTCTATCTACTTATAATACAAGTTTTAAAATTGATCTTCCTGGTCATGACTCAAAATTATGCCAAGTTCAGCTGAAGATATTAATACAACACTGACTTATCTTTGCACACTCACCATGTCCGAATCGGTGTACCCAGTAGTATGCAAAGTCGACACCCAGCAAAGCAAGGACCCACGTCGCGGGTTTGTCCCAGGGAAGCGTGATCACGTTGAAGTGTGTGTATGCCCACAGAAAGCCTGCCAGCTCCGTGGACCGGAATAACAAGCTGGTAGAAAAGTTATTTTAAGCATTGGCCCGCAAGTCCAACCTTGAAATATAATTTACAGACATGGGGCCTGTTTCATTAAAGATCTTACACCTAAAGTCAAATTATCTGAGTGTCATAGCATTATGTTAGGATATATTTAGTAAATGCATAAGTTTAATACAGTATTTTCCTGTCAGGAATACAAAAAAATACAAATTCTTGGCTTCTGTTATGTCCTTACAGATTTAATATTTTGAATGTTACGATAAAGATACTTTGATGAAACTTGGCCCTAGTTCTTGTACGAATCACATTTAACAGTAACACCATAGTGGATATGTCGCAAATTTGATTTAAAAATCTTTGCAAAACATAAGAAGTATCAGAAGGTTGTTGTGACCTTGACCTTGATGGTAGGGACCACCCTCTTAAAGATGACACATCTTCATACTATGGATGTCATCTCCGCTAAATAATTTTAAAATTTGACCATGAATTAGAAAGATAAGGACCAGCCACATACTATTATCAATACAGCTTTTTTATCAAAACGTACAAAGTTCAGAAGGATGTTGTGACCATGACCTTGCAGGTAAGGAAACTGGTCCTGTGTGCTACGCATCCTCATGCTACATGTATGGTGGTCACTTCGCCAAATAATCAGCCTATGAATGAGAAAGATATGGACCAGACAAAATCAGACTGATGGACCAACATTTAATTTTACTGTTTATGAACTTTTTCCCATTTTAAATAAAAGCTCATAAGCATGTGTTTTTATGTTTTTATTAAATTTAAATTCGAAAACAAACCGCTTTAAAATTATTATGTCAAAGTGACAAGACAATATCACCGAGTGGTATTCAGAGGTTGGTGAGATAATTATAATCATTGAAAAGGGCATTATTGACCTTGGTGATGCAATCATTAGATATATTATATATAATAATTTTTACAGACAGTTCAACATTTTATACAGTCATTTAAAAGTACATTTGTGAGGTTTACATACTGGTATACATAATTTGTCGACCATAAGCACAGAAAGATCTAACTGAGGTATTTTATCTGAAAATGTGTCTAATTGGGTGCTAGAAAATCCATTTCTTTCAAGTCATATCTTTAAATAATGAATTTACATAATGTGGATATTATATATATTACAATAAATACCAAACTATTATCAAATTAAGCTTAAAAAATGCCAAAAGCAGAGATTTTTCACCAGGTGTCAGTTGAAACAAAATTTGACTGTTACCCATGTTGGTTTTCTCCCCACTACAACCAGGTTTCATTATACTTTAATTGTATTTATTTCTGCACTTTCTGTATCAAAGAGTAAAATAATTATAATATTAGTGTTTGAAGATTCATAATTATGGAAAAATGGGTCCTAAAACATGAGCAAGATCCTTTAAATTCCCAAATTAACAGTGCATAGTGGCTTGAGATTGCAGGCATTGTTGAAGCTTCTACATAGCTAAAAGTCCCAGGCCTGCACATTATTTTGCTTTCTCTTTTTTTTTTTAAATCAGACCTTTACTCGGGCAAATGTATTTTTAAATGCAATATCTAAATAAAGTTCTCCTTACCCATGTAAAAGGGAGAGCAGTCCATTGGAAAGGGAGCCAAGGGCGTCATTTAGGCGTGGTTTCTTGCCCTGTCTGTACAGAACTGCCCACTCCAGGAGAACCAGACTGATAAAAAATGGCACTGCCTGCAAGTTCACACAGACAATATGAAACAAAGTAGCAGGGTCCTTGACAAGAAAAGCTCAAAATTCATTGAATCCCAAGGTCTTCACACCTAATGATATTATGTAAGCTTTTTTTTTCTTGGAATTTAAAAAAAAATCCCCATTAATACTTATATTCTAATTAGAATAGAAGTTTTTTTGGTGATTTTTTGGAACTTGCAACTGCCACCTGTGGGTAAAAAACAAGAGCTCCATGGCAGAGTTTCGGCTGCCCTGAGCAAGAACTATATTGATGTTCGACTAGCAAAATATTTTTTGACAATTTATGTTCGTGGCAGACTCTTGACATCATTACGGGAGCAGATAAAATGTCCAGTAGTTAAAATAGTTCCCTTTCCCACATTAATTATAGTCAATTTATTATGACTTGTATTACTTCAGCTAACAGTAGTACAGAAGAGCTATGTACAAGTTACCTGAAATTTGGACTACAGTTTAGTCCAGTCGAGCTATCTGAATCGAGCGATTCAGTCCCTAAGTTGATCTACGGGTCTGAGAATTATGAACCTAGCCAATGGTGGACCGAATCGCTCGACTCCTTGATTCGTATACAACAAAATACAACATACAAAAATCTCTATTTAATGTTTGGTACTGTATATCTTAACAAAAAACATTAGCTCAATGAGCTATTTTCCGACATAAATAACGAGCGTACATAACATATCAAAACATGAGCTCGTCTGGCCAAAACTGCAGTCCAAATACAAATATGTATATATATACCAGGTAACTGTGCACTGTACTTTTGTACAAGGGCATGGGTTTGAGCCTGCACCAGGCACACTTGTCTTTAAAGCTTTATTGTACTTTGTGTTAACTATATAACACCAAATAGTATATTTAAAACAAAATCTATGGATAAAAACAGTTATTACCTCATCAACATAATTGGGCACATCTTCCAACTTTTCAAATGAGGTTTCATTTGGTGACACCAATAAAAACATCCGTCTTATTCCAGTCAGAACTGGGTATTTCAACACTCCAGACATCTTGTCCACATTCAATGTTAAAACACCAATATAGAAGGACTTTATCCACAAAACAGTGTTAAAATGGACTCTGACATTTTGGAGCGCACAATCTCCTTATTGGAGAGTACTCGTATTGATAAAATAGTACTGAAATCAAAGCGCTTACAGTGATGAAAGAAAAGGGCATCACCAAGCATTTTTTCCTATTTAATATTCTAACTATTTTATTTACTTACTCCAGGAATTTCAGAGAGCACAAAAGGAGTTTTACAGATCTTGTGAGTGCTTTAAAAGGCATTAGCCAACATTAAATGTAGTATGCAACAGGATGGGGGACTACAAACCATCATATTAGATTATATGCATTCTACAAAGTACATATTTTTTTTAGCGAGTAGGGGGTAGAAGTAGTAAAAGGTTTATCACATAAAATTTATGATGGTTAAACATGTGTATGTATTGAGTTTAAATAAGAGTGTCACTTTAATATACAAGTATCTATAATCCATTATCAGATATTTAATGTTTCCAAGTTTATAAGGACAGAAAAGCACAACAAGGAGATGATTTGACGAATTTATTCCAACAATATTTGGTCAACTAGTATACAGGAAGTGACATCATCAAGTCATGTGACCTTCCAGATAGACTGCCCCAGAGACAGTGCCAATGTGTAAATAGCTGTGATTTCGAACCACTGGTGATCAGCACTTTTTCTTTAATTTGTATTTTCTCACACTTAAATTATGAGGCTAAAATTTTTGGATTGAATTTTTAATAAATAATTTTCAGTGTTTTTTTATAGCATGTAAAATGTAGCTACTGTGATTCAAAAATATATATTTGTCTACTTGTAACAAAGTACTAAAGGCAAATTTAAAGGGGCCCATTTTATTTTCGAAAAATATACAAGCTGTAAGTTTTTGTAAGTATACTTCAGTCTCTTTCATACAACTTCACTGAAAAGGTCACATGATTTGTAAATCTTAAATGAAATGACACAGGTTGTGACTGATTCAATACGGACTTAATTTACATTAAACATCAATATAATAATCATGTGATAGCATTGGTAGGACATTTCAGATGAAAACACATCATCTTGAGATATAAGCATTCTTTCAAACTGCATAACACTGTGTTACAGTTGAGTTGGGGAAATAATCACATGTATGGACACAATTAAATACAATATTATCAAAGTGTTGCATTGTGGGTAAAATAAGATCATCATTTAACTTTACTAAGACCACAGTTAATAAATAGTTTTTGTTTGGCAAATCCCAACCGACAATCCACAACCTGACAGTTTTTGAGCCTATCTGGTGGTCATATTATTTTATTTTTTTGTTTTATTTTTCAAAGGAAAAAAATGGGTTAAATCTGCACTCTCCCAAATTGACAGTTTTGATATTTTTTGTTTTTGTCTCGGAATCAGTTTATTTTGGTATCAATGCCTTAAATTCAGTCATATATAAGATAACACACAATAGAACAGATCTCCATTGTTTAAAAAATTGCCGTAAATTTGATTTTTCATAAAGTGTAAGTATTGCTAATAGCTATTATACATCAATTTTCAAATGTAAATATGAAAAACTGCGATGAGATCTTTTGTCAGCAGTCATGTATCACTGGTTTCAAGATATTTACACAAATATTGGCTGATTCAAAGACAAAAAGTAAAGAAAGTTGTCAAAACAGTCAATCTGTGAGAGTGCAGCTTTAAGGTTAAAAACAATAATCAAATAACAAATATCAACCTACCCACATCTTAAAATCTGGGTAGGAGGAATGCTTAACAAACAATTTTTAAGTTGTGACCTTATGTGAAGATTAATTTGGGCAACCATTAATGACTGTGTTTTGCTTTTATAATAAGAGCAAATAAGGTGGGTAACAAATATGTATAACATTTTTCATACATAACAAAATGCAATAATAATGATCACAAAACTACAGCAACAACCAAAACATGTTGGATATGAGATTCAATCTGTAAAGTGAAAACTCTTAAATAAAAATATAAATATCTGAAAAATATGGAATGTAAAAAATATTTTGATTATAACAAGAGTAAATAACAATAGTAACTGACATGGATTGGTATCTGTAACCCTACTGGGTTCGGATAATACATCATGTCAGATCCATACTGTCTCTCAGAAATATAAAATAATACATGTCATAAGACCTTAAATGACCTTTTGACTGGTGTAAATGAGACTTGGTACATTACCATACTTCAAAAACTTCTTATTGTCGGGGCGAAACATGAAAATTCTTACAGCAAGAATTCAGTAATAAAACAAGCATTTTCGAGTTTTCTGCACACCAATATTCATTGAAATTGTAACCAGTTCAATTTTGCATGTATACATACAGCCATTTAGCTTTGATATTCATTCCTGATTTCTACTTTCAATTTCAGAATTCGTATGCCCACAATTTCTGGAGTGCCTAGTTGTACTCGTATCTGTAAAAACTGACTGATGTGTCATACTGTTTTGAAGGTGTAGAATCAATGAAAGTATAAATAACAACAGAAATATACAATAATTAATTGTGTTACAAAACAGAACGATAATATCAAAATTAATTTACTAACAAGATACGGCAAGGGCATCCACTGGTAAATAGTTAATGTAAATAATGATAATGTATCTGAATTAAAAAAAGAACTTTGATTCAAAAGAATATCACTTTATTTAAAAAGGGTAATTTTACCACAGTATGAAAACTTAATCTAACCAAAAGTGAAACAAATTTCATGATGAAAATATACTCAATAACAAACTACATCCAATGTCAACACGAAATTAATTACAAATGGATCATACTACTGATTCTATTAAATGGATAAATAATAACCATTGTGAAATAGATGTCTAATACCATGGTCAGAACCCACTTTTTATTAGTTTGATTACTCTGATGAATATTCTGTAGAAAAAAGGAACATGAATATTCAAATTAAACCATAACGCCTGTGTCTCACCAGGCGTCCAATCAAATGTCCGGATATCACCTCATTCATTATTCATGACTACAAGGTTTGTGCAATCAATTTTCAAAGGGTGTTTAATGCAGCGGGTCCAACGTAACTTTTTTGCAGAATTTTACCAGGTCAATTTATCCTTTAAACACCAAAATACTTAAAGAACCTGCCATTTTCTTCCACATCGAACATGTCCCTCACTTAAAATTCCACAAAAATAAATAACGTTGGACCCCCTGTCAATGGAGTAATACATTTTCGACCAAAGATGGTCTAATACTTAACAAATGATATGCAACTGATCAAAGAAATCAATAACAATAGATCGAAGTCATATAAAACAAAACAAAAATATTATATGTCTGAAAGAAACTGATGTAGAGATAAAAATCACTCAAACAGAAAATAAATTTTGATCAATAGATCTATATACTCTAAAATTTGTTTGTATAGAAACTTGTGGAAGAAAACAGTATTGTTAACATCATCATTGCGCTGATTATTCCGAACTCTGTCAACATCAAAATCAATTTCAGCTTTTTAAGGTTTTTTTTTAGTGGAATTAAATGAATGATGGTGACTGTGTTTTTTCTAAACAACCTATAACAAGTGATGAAAAATAAAATAATCACCATATACATTTATGTCTATTAAACTTCATGATTCATATATATATATGGACGTATACAAATTTATCACTAATTATTTAAACAACAAAACAAAATCACTAAATGTGTCCACCAAGCACTAAAAAAACATTGCATTGCAAACGACGCTATTGCACTCAATGCCCCTGAAGACTGACATTTTGGTTCAGTGGTTAAGGTTTAAAGGGACTAGACACCATTATAAGATAAAAAGTAAATTGTCAAAAAAGTTCATTTAATTGATATCATTGTGTACAACGCATTGAATCTTACGTACTGATGTATCACATTGCTTACAACACATGTATTTTAAGCAGTTTTTGTGTATTTTTCCAATTTGAAATTTCCTGGGTTTGTCTACCATGTAAATTCCAATTATTTTAAGAAAAGCGTCAGTATATGTATCTGTACTAATCACATGACTTTCACTAAATGCTAAATAAACCGACTATAAACTGGGAAACCATCATGCATTTTTTTAATCTGGTTTACTAAGTTGAAACAGCAACAAAAATTTAATATTCTTTTAATCATGTAAATGATGTATAATTGGCCTCATACTAGCGTGTATTGATAAATCTAGGCTTGTTTTGAGGAAATACTGTATTTGTTGGTTTTGGGACCAACTGGTGTCTAGTCTCTTTAAAGTATAGTTTGATATAAGCATTCATAAAATAAGTATAATATAAAAAATATATTTCAAACAAAGTTTCTAAGTGTTTATGCCTATGCTTCCAAAATGGGATTGTATTTAATTCTTTAACTCTGGCAGAAACAACTGCCAAATATCCATTTAGTCATTAACTAGTTTTAAAAATTGAGTTCAATTAAGTAATTTATACATGCTTACTGACTAGTATAGAGACATTTGTGCCAAACACTAAGAAAGATATAATTTCTTATTAATTTGGATTTATTTAGCAATTAATTTGGTTTGTGACCCGCTTATGCCAAGTAAATAGTTTTTAGCAAAAATAATAAATACCTATATAAACAAATAACGTTCAAATAAATAGCAAGTTTAACAGACAGCTTCAAAAATGCAAAACATATCATGAAAACCAGTAGTGGTGATACTATTGTGACTAGCGGAAACTATTCATAATGTTTTTCTTCCAATATCATAAAGATTTCCTAAAAGTATATTCAGGGATGTGACTGACCAAGCTGCTAAAACGGCTGAAACCATTTTGGCATTGGATTTGGGCAGTGCTTTTAAGGCCCCCATTGGTTTTTATCCCTGGATTCAATAGATCCGCGGGCAAATCACATCCCTGATATTCCAATGGCAGTCACAGAAAGTGTTTTTCTATAACTCAACACAATATGTTTCTTAATTAAAGAATGAAATTTTGAACTTTCAATATAGTGTGGTTGGCTACTGGTATATTAACAAAATTTAAACCGTCACAAAATTAAATCATTTTATAATTATATAGTTACTTAGTAAAACACATCTGACAGATGAAAACGATTATTTGTGCATATAACAATATAAAAAGTCAGTCATAAATATATTCAATGCACTAAATGACAGTTATGATATTCCAAACGCATACAAAAAAGCTGATATTTTTATAGAAAATATTAATGCCCTATTACACTACAGACAGTAACGTCATTAAAACTTTTTCACACAAATTTGCCTGAAATCAAATATTCTTTCAATACTGCATAATTTTATCTAGCAGTTTTTAAACAGTGAGAAATTTCGTCATACTTAAAAAAACACAAACCTTTATGTACCTTAATTAATAAACATAATTTGATTTGAATCAGGTATATACAAGACATTTTACTAACATATAATGTGTATTTTCAAGCTTTGATGCTAAAAGGAGCCCCGGAATCCAAGATTCCAAAGATTTGGCAAGGTCTTCTAGATTTTGGAGCTTGGGAGTCCATCAGTCTCCTAGCTCAGGCAAAAGAATACAGTAACAATAAGTGCTCCTTTGAATATATAAGTAATCTTATCATTTCCTGAAAACAAATGTTTTTGAAGCTTATAAGCTATAAATATATCTGGGTTTTTTTTTTCAATGAATGTCGTTTATGCTCAGAACTTTTTGATTTTTAATGGGACTCCTCAAATTTGTAAGTTGCTAGTCCAACAGACTTATGCAGACTCATGCCAAATAACAGTTAGTGTCTAATACTGATGTCTTGATGAGGTTGCTTTTTTCATTTAAAAGTAATATCAGAAAAAACATTTCACCTACTGGGGTACTTAATCAGTTATTTCTACATACAAATTGTTTTTGTTATACAGAAAAGTGATACAAGTTGATAAGGAAGTGCTATTTGCTATTTTAACTTAATCAATGGGTTCCATTCAAAGTCAAATATTTAAAATAACCGATGGGTTACATTCAAAGTCTCATTTCTTACCATAATAAATGGGTTCAATTCAAAGTCTCATTTCTTAACATAATAAAAATGGGTTCAATTCAAAGACTCATTATTTAACATAATAATTGGGTTGGACTAAAAGTCTCATTTCTAAACATAATTAACGGGTGAAATTCATAGTCTCATTTCTAAACATAATTAACGGGTGAAATTCATAGTCTTATTTCTAAACATAATAATTGGTTTAGATTCAAAGTCCCATCTTTAACATAATAAATGGGTTATATTCAAAGTCTCATTTCTTAGCATAATTAATGGGTTAAATTTAAAGTCTCATTTCTTAACATAATTAATGGGTTACATTTAAAGTCTCATTTCTTAACATAATTAATGGGTTGGTCTCATTTGTTGTCTATGAGTGTCTGTTGTCGCAAAATCAGCTCCCTGGCAATCTTCAGCACCTGTTTGGCATCATGACGCTCGGCCATTTCTGAAAAATTAAATCATAGATAGATCATAGTAAATGTTGTTGGTTTGAGCAGTTGTAAAAGCACTCTCTTCTCACAAAGTGGTCCAGGGTTCGATTCCCAGTCTGGGTCCTTGTGAGTTTGATTTTGTGGCCACAAGGCCGGAAAAATGGTTTTCCTCTGGGTAATTTTTTCCCCCCTCAACCCAAGACCACACTCTCATGTAACATCATTTAAAGGAGAATGATAATACAAGTTTTGGTAAGCAATCTCATAAAGGTCATGTACAATTGTAAAAAAATCAGAGAGATCATTTCAAGATCAATCTGTGTTTCAATAAAACATCATAGAACTATCATGTAAATTTAAAAATCCATCTTAAAATGACAACATACTATTACCAGTAAAATCACTGTTAAAATCTTGACATTTCATAAAAATAAAGTCAACATACACAATGTACCACTAAAATTCCATGTTGAAAAGTCATCATACCATTAAAATCCTTGTTATAAAGTCAACATACCATTAAAGAACTTGATGATGTCAGTAAAGTCCATGTTGTTGTCAAGAATTATCTCCCTGTAGTACTCCACGAGAGCTAGAGCTATAAATAGCACAAAGTTTGCGGAGCTGATGTATTTGGCCGCCCAGATTGTCTCCCACACAAGGAATATATCATCATATACAAACTCTGAAAAGGAAATAAAAAATGACCTTGATGTTTTAAACGTTTTAAAATTACATGATTTTTTATTTGTTTTCACTTATACATTTACAAAAGCGGAGTTACTTTAAATGATTGTTATTATCAACTGGAGGGTAATAAAATATCCTATATATATATATATATATATATATATAAAGAAAATTTAATTTAGGAAAAAATATTGGTTTTTAGAGAAAAAAAATGAATGAAGGAATGGTTTGTTTAGGAAGGCAATGATTAAGCTTGATTATAGTTCCGAAGAATATGAATCCATTTATTGTCATCTGCACCATTTTATCATTTGTCACTGCAAATATTTCTACATTATGTCTCATATTCATATATCATTACATTCAAAACTCGCTATGTGGAAGTCATCGGACCTCTGGAAAAACTTCGAGATAACGAACATTCCATATAACCCAAATTCAAAACAAGTCTAACTAAACCCAAAATCTTCGAGAAAAGTTCGAAATAACCGGAAGTTTGAGATAGCGGAGTTCGACATAGCAAGTTTCGACTGTATTTCTTCCAATGAATTAATTTTTGCATTTTTTTTCTGTATTTTAATGAAAATGTAGAATTACCGGTACATCAATTAAACTAAGAAGTATAAAATTAAAGCGTTGTTTTTCTTAACTGCCTTTCCTGCAACAATCCTTTACAAACTATATGTACCTCTTTTAAAGTCCAGTAGAAACCATCGGTAGCAGAAGTAGAAGTGTGTGTAGTCGCCATGGTGATGCATGTGTTCAAATAGTTCAGAATCCAGGATCTGGGATTAATAGATGTATATAGTAAAGATTAACAGCCATGGAAATTGTAATAGGCGTCAATTTCTCTAAAGTTCTTATTAAGTACAACAAGCTTAAGTGGCATATTTTATGAAGCTAAATTTCTTACTTATACTTGATTTTACTAAATAGAAATTAGTTTATTCTGATTATAATAAAAAATAATTTCACCAAAAACCCTTAAGGTAAATATTTCTCAAATTCTACCATAACAAAATAATAGTAAGCTTAGCTTAATCCTGTTATATGGCATTTCAGATTTTTCGAGAAATTGTCACCTGGGATGAATACATATACAGTAACGTTTAAGAGCAATGAAATTAATCATTTTTAAAAACAAAATTTACTAATATGTCCTTAAAAGTACATTTAGAATGGGACACAAGGGGCCAGTTGTTCAGAACTTTGTTCAAGTTAAAGATTAAACGTTTTAACAACTTTTTTATTTTTTTGTCCTGGAACGAGCCAATTTTTGCAAAAATCCATGGCAACCAGTAATGTAAGACTGCTGACAAAAAATAAGATGACAGATTTTTACATTTAAGTTGAAAAATTGATGTTTTATGCATTTTTCTTAAACTTTAGTAACGGTTTAAGCCATAAAACATTAATTTTGAACGGAAATATGAAAACCTGCAATCTGATCTTTTGTCCGCAAACTTTTATCAATGGTTTACAGATATTTAAGCAAAAATTGCTCTTTCCAAGATAAAAATAAAAAAGTTGTAAAAATGGTTTATCTGTGAGAGTGCAGCTTTAACAACAAGATTAACAATATCATTGTTAACTTTTAATTGTAAGCTATTCGATGATGTGCTCACATACATGATACTTAAATATAAACAATTACAGCTAAAACAGTAGGCTCAAATCAATACAGCAGATCACAAGTGTATCCATTAAACTTCCAGAGCAGTGAAAATTTGAAAGTTAACAACGATGGAGATTACAACTTGTTAACTTTAACAAAGTTCTGAACAATCATCCCCAGATATATTAAATTAAACTTGGGTAATCAACTTATAAAATTGGCGAAGTCCAATGTGATAAAGTTGCTGATTTCCTTTCTTGAAGGATAAATTGTGGCCGAGTTAAATCATGATTTGTTGCTTTAAAGTTAAAAAATAGTAACATATTAGACACTCCCCCACTACTGATTGTTGGATGAAAAGCACTTGTTATAAGAACTTCTTTCTGAAATTTTGTCAATTTATTAACTCTACATCAGAGCGCAAGCATAATATGACTTTAGTTTGGGTCATAGCTAAACCATGGGAAAGCTCCACTGTTTTGAAATTTAAGAAGAAAGCAGGGCTTACACCTACAAATTCCCTGACTTAATTAGGGGCTCTTTGGTCAATACCTGTATGAGAGATCTCATGTTGGCAAAGTGTGTGTCCATGGCGCCACCGTGGGGGAAGTTGGCCGACATGCGCTTCATCAACTCACAGAAACAGCTGTACGCCTTTGCCTCTAGAAAAACAAAATTCATGAAAAAGGATTTAGAAAAATTCCATGTACTGAATAAACTTTCCTGTTGATTTCTAACTACCTTTAAAATTAAGCATTTGTTAAACCATAAACATGACACTATATTGCACTGTGATTGTCTTCAAACCAAAAATGGCCGCAATGAAAAATGCCATTTCATACATGCCATATTTTCTGGAGACCATTCAGGGGGATTTGTTCAAAAGGCTGAAAATTCAGGGGATTTTGGTTGTATTCAGGGGGATTTTTTTAGCAGGTCTAAGTTGGCGAAATATTTAAGTATTTTTAGACGCAAGTACGAAAAAAGGTTTTCACATAAAGTTTGCTTTAAAAGCCTCTTAACTTTTTCATTATACTGAATTATTTTATGTCATGATTTATCATATTCTTATGACACACTGTCATGTCATACTGTAATGCACTTGCAGAACAAAATATGTCATTGGAAAAATATGTTTTCGAGACAATTAAATTAAATTTAACTTCCTCCAAAGCCTTTTAAAAAAATTGTGCTTAATTCAATCAGCTTTGATGACTTTCAGACAATAAGAGAATATAATTAATATTATTAATTTCTTCCTTCCAAAATAGTAATATTTCTTTGCCTTTGATAATTACTACAAAGTAATTGATCACTTGTTGTTAAAGTTTCCTTTTGGCATTTCACCCTTGTGGATTTGTACATTTAGTTACACTCACATACTGTGGTTTCACTTTGTCATTATTGCCTGATGTAAAATTACTAAAAAAAAAAAAAAAAAAAAAAAAAAATTTATTTTTATTTTTTTAAATTCCGGGGAATTTTTATCTCCCGCCGGGAGACCGGGGTATGGATCGAAATTTCGGGGGATTTTCCCCCCGCCGGGGGATATGGCATGTATGCCATTTGTTTTCTTATCTTCATCAGTGTTCTATAACATTCATTAATTTAAGCTTAAATTCATCAAAATTAGCTTACCTTATCAATGTAAGTTTACCTTTATCAATGTTAGCTTACATGTACCAATGTAAGATTACTTTTATCAATGATTGTTTTCATCTTTAGTTAGCTTACCTTCATTAAAGTAAGCTTATCTTCATCAATGTTAGCTTAACTCATCTAAGTTAGTGTACCTTTATCAAAGTTAGCTTACCTTCATCCATGTTAGCTTGCTTAATGCATATTGGCTTATCTTATTAAATGCTAGCTGATCTTTATTAATTGTAGCATACTTTGATCAATCTTGGCATGCTTTCATCAATGTTGGATTATCATCATCATTATTAGCACCTTTCCAACATCAATATCAGCTTATCTTCCTCAATGTAAGCTTACCTTCATCAATGTTAGCTTACATATTTCAATGTTAGCTTGCCTTCTTCAATGCTGGCCTACCTTCCTTAATGTTAGCTTACCTTCATCAATGATGACCAGAAGCGGGGCTAGAAGGTCGCACATGCCCTGGACATATCCAACATCCAGATGTTCCCACACATACCTACAAGGCACATAATAAAACTAGGGCCTTTCACAGTGTATAGTGTAAAACTCTTATAATGGTAGGGTTACATGTCTTTAATTTAAGATACTTAGATTTACCAAAAAAAAAATAAAACCTACAGAACACCCAAGGCAAATGTTTAGCTGTTTTATTTAGTTAATCAAGGGACATAAACTCACTAAATATTTAAGTCAGAGTTATGGAACTTGCTTCACAAGTGCATGTCATTATCACTTTCAAGTGAACAAAAGTTGATATAAAAATCTTGTGCCGTTTTTAAACTATGGCCAAAGTTGAAGCATTCACATGTTTTTTTAAATGATTAAAGGGCATAAAAAATGAAAAATATCAATACAGCAAGAGTTATGGGCCTTGCTACTTATGTGAAAAATGTCATTGATAACAATTGTATAAAGGTTTATGTAATATCTTGAAAAAGATTTAGATTCATAGCCAATGTAAATGTTTATGGGTTTTTTCCACCAAGGGGAATAACTCAAAAATGATCAAAGCCAGATTTTAACGTCTTTTGAGTTATGTTTTTTTGCATGACGATGATGACACTTTAAAAAAAAAGGCCAAAGTTAAAATGAGCAATAATATATCTCTGGTTTTATTTATTGCAATAACAGTGACAATTTCCAAGAGCTTTGTACTAATGACATGTTTTCTTACTCAAACAAGTTTAAAAATAAAGATTAATTAATGTAAACGATGTCGTACGTGCACATGATGTTCCTCAGTTTCTCGAGGTTGGCCATGTTGAAATAAAAGTAGTTCCTGTCACATCGCTGTACATCCTTGTCAATTCGGTGGAGGTTTAACGCCACATTGTCCAATAGTTCAGGCTGAAAATATACAAGAAGATTTCACATTATATCTAATTAGTCCACCTTCAACGAGTCTTTCAGCGATTTTATGATATACCCGGTATATGGCAAACTCGTAACAGGGATACATAAGAAATGTCAAAATAAAAAAAGTATCCCTGAATACTCATTATTGTAGCTAACATTATATTATCATACAACCTACATTTACAGCCAATGAAATTGCAGATAGACTATAACGTGTTAAAAGAATTTAAACTTTCGTGGGTGTTTAAAGATCCGCCCACTGCCACTAGTCTTATCCTATACACAATACCTGCGTCAGTTTTTGACAATGTGTCAGCCAATAAGGTTGTATTCTACATCAGTTTGATGACCTGAATTAAAATTTTAATGATTAGGTCGGGCTCCTTCCCTTCTTCGTTCACTCCCATTCTAAGTCATAAAGATTGATCGAGCCCTTTTTAATCATTAAAATTTTAATTCATGTCATCTAACTATTTCTTATACTACAAAAATATAACTACATTTGACTACAAAATGATTAATAAAATAACAGTTTTAAAAACATGTTGGGGTCAAAAGGTTGCATAAATAGTTATAATTAATGCAAATTTAGAATAAAATAATCCTTTAATAAATTATTTGGTGTATTTTTTTCTCTCTCAAACTATTTATTGTAATATAAGACATTTTTGATAGTGTGTTATTCATGCAAAATGATCACCATTATGTTAATGTAACAACAATTCATTTGTGTATAATTTAGCACTATTTCGTCTCATCATTACAAATGATGGAATATTTTATCAAAGCAATGAACCGTGACTTCAACCTTGAACTTTGATCCCTGTGAGTTAAGAATAGTTATTCAAATCTCTTCCGCCTAACTGACTGCTTACGGCTTGCTATTTTTAGCTCAATACTACAACCAGGTTTACTTTCTTATGCTAGGCTTTAACAATGTAAACATAGCGACTCACACTGTTAAGCATACATGACCGATATTGATTCAAACTTCCAGTATGATCAATTCAGAACATTTCAGTTCTTAACTGACAGATAATTTGCTTTAAACTCTCGACAAATTGAGGATTTAACTAAAAAACTAAACTCAAAATGCTTTTGTTTCAGAAATATTAAATATATGAGGACTAAATTAGTAATATCTGTGTGTTCAATTAATGATGTTTAACCTCAATGCTTGAGTTGTATCTGAGTGACTGTTTCAAAAGTGAAAAATGAATGGACTCCATATATCCACTCCAAATGACGTGCTTATTGTTGGATACCAGTTCTCAGGTAGCGTGGTGATGCATTTGTATATGATATTATTTGAATTATGTTTCTTACTTGAATTGGTTCTATCAGAATAATAGAATACAGTCATAAAACAACATATACATGATAAATACGTAATTCGTTTGTAACAAATTTCATTGGGTTGATTGTTCAGAACTATTTTAAAGTTAACAATGTTTTTAACTTTCAAATCTTTACTGCTCTAGCAGTTTAACGAATACAGTCAATACACTTGTAATTTGCAGTGTTTTCCTTACAAGATTTGAGACAACTGTTTCAGCTGTATTTGTTTTATTTAAATATATTCGCACATCATCAAATAGTTCAGGTTTAAAAGTTATCAATGATGTTGTTAATCATGTTGTTAAATGCGCAATCAGCCCAAAGCCCATTATATCAAAGATAATAATGCTAAAATTGAAATTAAAAAAACTGATTTTCACAATTATGTGTGTTTATATAATGGTTCTTATGAGTCTAATGAAGAAGAAAATAGCTAACACCACGTCTTAGCCACTGTTGTTGCTATAATTAATTATATTATATATTTAGTGTAAGGCAATCATGTTGCTTTGCATCACTTATATTGATTTTGAGGGGTATGAATGTGTGGTAACACTTTTGCAGGCTGTGAGCAGGTGCAAGAAATCTGTGAGAAACTGATAAGCACAGCCAACCAGTCAATGCCACCCCACATGCAGTCAACTGTACCTCAGGTAACAACTGTACCATTATAACAACAGATTCCCAGGATTTGGGCAAGATGGTTAATATGGAAATAGTATGTGTTAAAACAGTGCTAGGTTTAAAGACCTTAAACTCAATTTTCCTAGCGTCAGCATACAAACTGAGGAAAATGTTTACATTACACAACATTATATCATTTTCATATTTACTTACAACTTACTGCCACATAAAAAAGGGACGTAACTTTAAAAATATCTTTAAACCAAAACCTAAGTATCAAGCTTTTCATAATGTTCTAACATTTGTATCAAATCCCATGGTTATATCTTTTCCATGTTTGTCTCCATCATTATATCAAATATAAACCATGGATTGTCATTCCCATTGACAGGCGCACCTTGTCATCAACCGTCTCCCCGACCAATGTCTCACTCAAACCATAAAGAACAACGCCCTGAAGGTCATCTACGTCGTCCGCAACTCTCAAGATGTCGCTGTGGCCAAATATCTTAAAGCAGGGTTTGAAAGAACCGTTCCATTCAGCACGTTTCTTCAGGGATTTGTGAAGGATTCATCAGGTATTCAGGCAATTATTGCCATCATCATCATCATCATCATCATCATCATCATCATCATCATCATGTCATCATCATCATCATCATCATCATCATCATCATCATCATCATCATCATCATCATCATCATCATCATCATCATCATCATCATCATCATCATGTCATCATCATCATCATCATCATCATCATCATCATCATCATCATCATCGTCATCATCCTTACCCTTTCCATTACCAGCACCCCTACAACTTCCACATAAATCATCACTATCACCACCACAATCATCATCATCATCATCATCATCATCATCATCATCATCATCATCATCATCATCACCATCATCACCACCATCATCATCATCATCATCATCATCATCACCATCACCATCACCATCACCCCCACCACCACCACCACCACCACCACCATCATCATATAAGTATCATTATAACTCTCAAAACCACTACCTCCACCACCAACACCACTACCACCACCACCACCACCTGTTCCCTACCAAAATCTACTATATTCCCCAGGTTTCGGAGGAGATTGGTTTAGACACACAACGCAGTGGAGTGCCGTGTTTTCCCACATAGTGTCGGCCCAGAGACATATCGTGGAATACAACTCATTGAAACAGGTAACAATTTCATACAATATCATACTCAGGTTTAAGTCAGAGGTTTTTCAAGAACTCTTACAAGAGGAAAACATGCCATAATTCTGGAGAGGATTTTCCAGCAGATTTTGACCTTGATCAGAGGTTTTTCATTGGTAGTCATAAATCACTCAAATTTGGGCATTCTCTTTGAATGTTCTACTTTAAAAGCTCTTTCTTAAATTAGCTAATATGACTGAAAAACGAAAATCCAGGGGATTTTTCCCACTATATCGCATGTATGTAGATATTTTGTTAATTCAGGGTTTTAAAAAAAATAAAAAATAAAATTCTATCATGAAATGTGTACAATTATTTGCATACAGTAATTATATGCAGCTGTTAACCAGTAAGTAATGAAAAATTCATTTGATCAAGGGTGATAAATTGATGGTATGTATACATAAAATAGATTAATTATTTTCATCCGCATAATTTATGCAGTAAACAAGTGTGTGCATCAGTAACTATCGTCAATACATATTCCTTGTTGTGAGTCGTTCTGCATAAGATTCACATCACATTCACATAAAATGTAACCATCGTAAAATATGCTTGAATAATTTGCATTCTTTAATTTCTTGAATGCATATAAAAAATAAAAATAAAAACATTACTAAACTGGGTCACTTAGTTGATTTATATTCTGTATATTCATTTTATTTACACCAGTTCTGGTTAACCATTTGATTCCAGGTCGCAATTTTTCAAAATATTTAGTATCTTATTTCATTTACCCTGACTACTTGCTTAAACCTAATTTTACAAATCGGAAATAGTTCATTGTGATTATTTTTAAAATCATTTCATTTAAAACTCATGTAAAAACATTTATAGCTTACTTAGCTCGATCCTTGATTAACAAGCTCAAGACTGTGTGAGATAGCCGGGCCAGCCTGAGCTTTTATTCTCACCAAGATGAGCAAACATCATTTGAATAACTAGTTTGAAAACTAGATGCAAAATAAATAAGTTTAAAAAATATTTTTATCAGAACATAGAGGAGGAGGTGTGTCGCCTGCGTGAATTTCTGGGTCTCAAGGTCAGTCGGGACACGATGACCAGCGTGTGTGGTCAGCTGGTGTCCGAGTCTGACCAGCCAAGTCGCAAACGACAAAAAACCACTGATCATGATGGGGATAGGGACAGTGCTGGTAAGTTACACAATAGAATATGGAACATTTTGGCCACTCTAGTTAACAGTAGGCTTTTCACATTTTGGATTTTTTTTTTTATTATTTCAGCCCAATATAGTCTAATTGGCAAGAGAGATCCCATACTGCCAAAGAACACCATTTTGTTTGTTGCATAAAGTTAATCAATGATGACTGAAGTTTTTATTTTTTTTATGTTCCCAGAAAGAAATTATTCTCAAAGATGCTTTCAATTCAAGATGGCTGCTAATATGGCCGCAAGAAGATGAAAATAACCCAATTTTTTTTTTACCCTTTAATTCTTTTATGAACAAGAGTAGTCACCGACCGCCATATCCCCCGCAAAATTATGAACAGTAGCATTTAAAAAAGGGACACTAATTTAAAACATACTCCACCCAGTATTATAGTTCAAGTGCATTGCACTTCTCATAAATGAGATCTATTTGAATATGAAGTTGGAAGTCCAATACCTTGAAGACTTTTCAAGTTATGGTCTGGATAATAAAATAAGTATGAACTTAACTAAGGGCAATTACTCAAAAAATACTGCAGTCAAAGATATGGTTCATGAGAATTGCACTTCTCTTCAATGAGATCTATCTTTAAACGAAGACTTTTTAAATTACACTTCAGAAAAGATTGACCTGAGGCGCACACACACACCTACACACACGCCATTACTATATCCCCTTCACCTTACTGCGGGGGGGGGGGGGGGGGGGGGGTAAAAACAATATCAATATGACAACTGTTGAGGCTAAAAAAATAATTTTGGGTCGCAAAGATTTTGGTGAGTTGGGCAGGTATTGCCAAACAAACTATGTGTTAAGTGTGGCCTTATTTTCTCTTATTTCAGCCCAGCCAGGTATTTGGAAGGAATACTTTACAGTCCAACTACAAGAGGATTTCCATGCTCTATTTCATCAACTGTTGAAAGATGTGACAGTTTTTGACCCGCGCAGGCTACTCTCATGATTTTTACAGTGTAAACACACTCATCCATTGGGCTTTGCCCACTTATGAGTCTAAATAGGCTCAAATATGCACACACCCATGCTGTAAATAGACATCACTGGCCCATGGTTTTTAAAAAGTTTACGAATTTTAACTTTTTGATGATTCAATCATTTAGCCATTTTTTAAGTTCTTTAACATTATGACACTTTTTTTATGATTTTATAACAGTCAGAAAATCAAGGTTGTAAAATATGTGCAGAAAAGTTGTGTTTTTTTTAAAGCAAACAGCAGACTTCCATTTAAGTAAGTTAAATTAAGCAGAGCTCCAATAAAGGATTGATTGTGTAAAAATACATTAAAAATTATGAAAAACTCAATGGAGTTTGAACTTTGAAATGCATCAATATAAAACATATCAAAACACATTGGATTAAGTCCAATATGTCCTACTTATTGAAAACCTTATTTGGAGCTTGGATTCAGGCTTCTTTAAAAAAAAAAAAAAAATTAGTTTATTTTTTTGCTTCTTTGACTTCATTTACTCTAGTCTTATTTTTAAGATGGGACTCTTTCATTTAGTAATCTCTTTATAGATCTGCTTTAGTGCTTATTAAATTATGATAATATAATGCGCTTACCGGTATTATATTTATTACTGGGTAAAAACTTTTTAAATGTTTATTATTGATTTTTTAAAGAAAAAAATCTGTTCACTTGTCAAGTGCAATAATTTAACAAAATAATTTTTTAACATCCTTTTGCATAAAAAAATATGATTTATTAAACCATAATTTCATTTATTTCATAATTGTCGAATTAAATTTAGCAATGATCTCAAAACATATAACATTTGATGTTGTAGTTAAACACGTTTTACAAATTTTTGTACATATATTTTAAGAACAAAACAATAAATCTACATAGATTTCCAGTGTCTTCTTGTTTACTTATTCATAACCGTCAGGATATTTCTGTATCGAGGAACGTTTTTTTGGAAATAACTTTAACTATATCTAGATTCTATTCCAAACTTATATGATAAAACAATTAACAGTATGAACACTCGGCCACGATTTGCAAATCTGTAGCGCACACTTCTTGGAAAATTGCAAAATCACAGCCAAGCTGTCATACTGCATGAACGCACGAAAAATAAGAATTCATCCTTATATTTACATTTTCCCGTATCACTAGTTTATCTTTGTGGTAATAATGGTTTTGAATTAGTGATTTTCACCTTCATGAAGAAAATAATTGAGATTTTTAATTTGTGTTTTATATTATGCACGGCTCAGGTCTTTCTTACGAAACTCTGACTACTGATAGAAGTCATGAAAGGTTGACTAGTTCCATGCAAAATGAACGGCAATTTTATCAAACAGAAAATTAAGTGTGGATGTAAATATTGTTGTATAATCAATAAACGTATGTAATTCACTAGTTAGAAATAGTTGATCTGAACAAATCTTTAGATGATCAAACTATAAAATGAATTTTATCTATGTCTTTACCAGGTGATATTAAGAGCTTCTAATGTAAAATCTTAAGTTTAAGAAAAAGTGTAGGGAGCTCAGCTAGTAGAGCAGGTGAGCCCTTAGTCATTAAGATTTTACAGAATATGTTCCATCTGACTAGGATTATGACATAAGTTTATCAGGCATGGAACCAAATAATGAAGTCATGCCTGTTAAGTTGTTCAACTTGAAGCGTGGTACTAACTAAAGCCTATTAGCAGATTTTCATTGGCTGGAAAAGTAGGTTATAATCTTAACCATGTTATCACAAAAGCATAGCCTGCTGACGTCAACACACAGCTCCTGTCATGGCTGAAACTCTGATACTTACTGAGTAGATGCCGCCATTGGATGCAGGTGATGCTGGGGACATGAGGCTCTCCTTGGACGTGGACAGTTGACGTACACGCTCTGTAAATACAGAATGAAATACTGTCTCTTACATCTACTTAATATGTACTCATGTGTTAAATATCAACCATCAACAATCCTAAGGTATTCAAATATATAAGAAGAGGGTAATCTAGTGGTAAAGGTGTCTGATTCACAAGTCTGAAATTTTCTCAGGGGGGGTACCCCTAGACCCCCCTAATAACACTTGAATAAATTTCAGTTCTGAGGGAGATGTGCATGTCAAAAGTTACAACCTTAAGTTACACCCCCTTTAAAATCAAATACTGGCTCTGCCCCTGGGGAGGATTTGTTTCAGTGTAAGATCATAGTATATTTCTCTGAGTGAGCACTAAATATTAAAGATGCACTCTTACTCCCAAATAAGATGTACCACAATTAATAGTAATATTGTTCTAATATTCCAAAAAGATGAATAAATATCGAAAACAATGGTTCTTATGATGTATATCGAGTTAAATTTGAAAGAAAGGTGCAGAAAACTCGGTATTTCAACCTAATGCGACGATAGTAGATCACAGTAAATCTTTTAGCATTCACCAATCATTTAATATTTTTGCGCTTTCTGCTAATAAATACACGGTTACAATCTTGTTATCAGTAATTAATATTTTCCATAAATGCATTATTTAGTAAGTGGTTCAAGGTTTATCAGTCAAAAATGATGTTCGTTATACATGTGTTTGTATTGATTTTGAATAAGTGTGTCGCTTTAATAATTTATTATTTCACAGGAGGAATTTAACCACAGGTGAAATATTTAGTTTTGGTTTCCAGAGGTGAAATTTACTGCAGTTATACAAAAATATATAAAAAAACGAACTATTTTTATTATATGCCTCAAAAAATTTAAAATGAAAGATAATTATAGTTTTCAGAAAAACCTGCAAAGTTTTAAGCAAAAAGGATATCATTTTAGAAATGATGTGGAGGTTGTGTCCCATCCCTTATGCACGCTGACGTTTGATTTTGACGTGAGAGCTCAAATTTTAAACCAGTTAAAAAAAATATCAAATTGATATTTTCACTACTTGCCACAGTAAAATATGGCTATTGTTTCACTGATAAATCACCAGAAAGCATGTAATAAAAACTTCTACAGTCGAACCTGATGGCTCGAACTCCTAGGGACTGGCAAAATTCCTCAAGCCTCGGAAAATTTGAGCCAGGGGGGAATGCTTACATTCAGTTTAAAGAAATCGTCCTTTACATCAAGTTCGAGCCAATGAGAAATTCGAGCCAAGCAAGTTCGAGCCAACGGGGGTTTGCCTGTACATGTAAAATAATTGACTATAAGCAAATAACTGGTCAAAATGAAATTTTATTTCAAAAAGATTTCAGTAGAATTGTCAAGGGCATTTTCTTGGCTTTTAAAGACTCAAGTGAGAACGGTACTCAAAAGTTCTTGGCTGGTGTTTACAATCATTTATTGGTTAACATTTAAGTCAATACCATTCTCTGACGGATAAATAACTACATTGTCATGCCTTCTAGCGATCAACAACAACACTTTTTATAGTACTGTTATCACACAAAACAGAATAATTCTCGAACATCATGACGTACAAATGTAGATTCATGACATGTGAATGCAAAAATATGGTTTAATGATGTACTGGCATTTCACGACATTCTCATCATGGCTGTTTTGATACCAACGCGAAGCACATTTACCCATGTTAATTTTCACAAAGCAACAATTATCACATTAGCTGCTACCTGGAGGGACATGAAAATGCCAGTTTTATCTTTTCCTGTTAAGGTAAGCCATTCATCAGTTGTATAAAAATGAATACCGCGGTAAGTCTTTGTTTCTGCTAACCAGACCGACCATATTTTTCCTCCCAACCCTACACTTTTTTTTTTTTTAGATCGAAATGTGGATTTTTTTTAGTAATTTATTTTTAAAATAAAAAAAAAATAGTTGAGTAAACATGTTAACATTTGACCATTTATATTTGAAGCTTTCTACAGTAGTGATACAACCTGGTATAGAATGGGTTAGTACAGAATCCTGGGGGCTGTTTCAATAAAGGATTTTAGTCGTAACTTCAATTATCTTAAACCTGTATAAAGATTAACAATACATGTACATCGATTATTTTTATTTACTCAATTCGGTGTTCATTTTCAATGCTGACTCGAGTTAAATTCACTCAAATATGTAATAAAATAATGAAACTATGACACTAAGATAATTGCAATTTACGATAAAAACCTTTATTGAAACGCACCCCAGGTTCTCAAATAAAATATGGAAAAAAAACGACCTATGCCTCTCTACCTACCATATTTTTTTGGAGATGTTCGTAGAAACAAATATTTTTTTTGGATGCAAAAATGTGTGAGTTTATTTTAGATATTGTTGATCATTCCAGGTTTATCTTTTTTATATACGGTACATCTTTTTACATTTTTGAATAACACCATAATGAGGCTACTATTATATTATATATTAAAGGGAGATAATAAAACAAAATATTACTATATTACTATGATATATTACTTATTTGTATAAGTAACGTAATGTCTGCATAAAAAAGCTCTCAGTTGAAAAAAAATATTCAAACTTAACATTTTGAAACTTTAAAATGAAACTTTACCAGAAGCAAGTGTTTTGTATTAATGATGGATGGTTTACCTTAAATGACTCTGATTCACTGGTGGTGCTATTTCATATGTCAATATTTTTCCCCACGATGTGAGCAGTAATGGCGATGTGACTTCCAGTAAAAACTGGCTTATTTAAGAACAAGGGAGATTCAAGAGTTAGAACAAATAATGTCATGTACCAAAATGTCGAGCGAAGTCTGTATAATCTCAACCTGTTGACATAAAATTGCCAACCAGCACAGTGGGCTGAGAAATCCAAAATGGCCATCATGAATAGCCATTTCAGTAAAAATGATATCAGAATATAGCATTTTTTCCCAAACATATGGATGAATATTGATATTCCTCCTCTGTTAATGCCCTTAAAATTGAAGAGCAACATTGGCCGCTGCAAGGTCAAGGTCATTTCAAGGTCAAAGTATGATAAATAATCTTAAATATAACATTAATAGTTTGTGTAAACAGTGACTGTAGAATTGTTTTCTGTATTTGAAACATGTTTCGGAAAGTTTTTTAGATTTGTTTAGAACTAAACAACAGGACACCATTGATACACAAAACCTACCGTCGACAGCAGGTGTCTCGTCTAACATGACAGTTGGAGTAGATTTGTCCTCCCCGGCAACACCGGGTGCTAGGTTGTCAATGTCGTCTAATATACTGTCATCTTCCATTTCCACTTCACCATATTCATCTTCATCCTCCTCTGAAAAAACACACAAAAACAAAATACAAACTAGAATTTAGGGAACTGGATGAGTCACCTGTGGGGTAGAGCCCATAAGTTTTCTATAAAAGGTCACCAAGACCTTGACCTTTGACCTACAGATCATGACCAATGCGCAAACCAAGTTGTTTAAAGACTCTTCATAAGGCTTTCAAAAGGTATTGATTGAAAATGAATGTGTGACGCCTATGATGATGAGGTAAACAACAACAACACCAGATAAAGTAATTCCAATGTGTCTGCCGGGCAACAAAATAAGACCAGAAGGCAAACAAAAGCATGGCAAATGAATGCCAATGCTTCGTCAATTTTTTCTCATAATAACAAGGCGTGCGACTCAAAATATTTTGCCAGAGTTATGAGACTTGATACATATATGGGTATTGTGATGGAAGACATTGAATACCCAGTTGTATGTTTATAACATAAATAATTTTTATTGTTATTGTCAACAGAAAGTGTTCGTATGCCACTGACGATAACACCATTGCTATGACATTATACCTGGTCTTTTCGTCTTTAAAAAAGAGCCCAACAACATGGTGATAAGAAAAATTGACTTCAGACTAAATTATCTGCATCATCTCAAGAAAGTCACACAATATGAAAATATGACACTTAACAAAAGATACACTTGTTTCCTGTTTAAGGATCTACACCATTTTTCAAGTCCTAATCTCTTTTGCAGGCCTAGGGAATTGTTTTGCTGCCCAACAATTATATCATGTGGTCTTTAAATAGAGATGATCTAAAGAAATGATTAGTTTCGTAATAATTACAAATTAAACATATTTGGAATTTTCAACAAACTTTCACATTGATTTTAAATAACCTTCATCATCTGCCTCATTTTCATCTTCCTCAAGCCCTGAACTTTCTGCGGACATTTTCATGAGTCTCATGCGGTCAATGCTTCCTTCCCGGTCAGTTTTTGAGATGTCTGTACCCTCAGAATCAGCTGAGTCAAGTTTTGACCGCTCCTGCGAACTCTGCCTCGCTATCGAGTCACCGAGGCCATCGTCAGGACTATCTGTTGTGTATGACGTCAGATATTCCCTCTTTTCCATGAAAGAGCATCCATCAGTTTGTGTGACCTTATCACTCACTTCAAAATGTAAATCCATACTCTGTTTCCTGTCTGGGGTACAACAAGTAGTTCCTGTGGCACTACTTTCTTCCGGAACTGTTTCTGGGTGGGAAAACTCGTCAGAGTCGAAACTTTGTGATAAAAACACATCATTGTCTAAACTTGAGTCTTTTCTCACCAATGGTATGTTCCCGTCTGTACTTTCAGACGACATTTTGGCCAAGTTGGCAGCCATTATTTCCTTTTCTCTTTGTTTTATGATAGCCTCAATGGCTAACCACTCGGACATAGTTTTTTCATAGAGAGTTTGTGTTTTCTTGTCAAGAAAATCACGATCTTCTTGCGTACTGTCAAATTTATAATGCCCTAACAAATACGGCCAAACCTGAAAATCAAATACAATTGAATATATTCTTTATGCTCATAACTCTATTAAGTAATATGATCATTAAATCATGATGCACAAATATTAAGTGGTATTTTACCAGCATTTGCTTTAAAATAACATTCATTTACTAACTAACTTACTTAATGTAACTACAATAACAACAGTATTTCTTCCGATTATTTAGGGCATTAATTTAATGATGATGATGATGATGATGATGATGATGATGATGATGATGATGATGAAATTGATGATGATGACCATTATTGTTGATGAACACAATAATTAAGGTGCTAGTATAAAGCTTTTATAACATCCTTACATATCCTATTATAGAAACAGTCAAATAGCTCACCTCTTTTCTTATTTCATGATCAATCCCGCCATAGTATACCAGTCTATATATGTCTGGATAACCAGTCACCTACAATATAAGGGTTGATCTACATACAATCATTAATGTTTATATATTTACTCACATCATGGGCCTCTATGCTTTCATTGTACAATCCTCATTTAAGGCACACAATATATGGTTGATGCAAAATATTGAAAAAAATTTTTAATGCATTTTCATGTAAAAGTCATTTTACTTAAATAATTGTTACCAAAAAAAGCATATGATTTAGGTATAAAGATCATAGGGCATTAGATCTTGACTCCTTTTTGGCGTCAGCTGCGTTTCAAAAAAAAGATATCTTTTAGACAATTATCACATAGATTCTGCCCGTAACATCGGTTGAACCCGAGTACTCGCAGTGTAAGGTTTAGGACTAAGATATCTTATCAAAACGGGGCCCTGGTGTGGAAATCAAGAGTATCAACACTTGTCAGTTCTTTTCCAGTCAAACAAGGGACATAACTCAACAATTATTAAAGCTTAACATGCATTAAAGGTGCATGTTGTGTGGAAACATGTGTACCAAGTTTCATTTGAATATCTTGAGCGATTTTTTTTAGTAATTGCCAAGATTATAGTTTTAGCATGAAAAGTAACTCGCCAAAAAGGTCATTGCTTCTGAAACAAATACTTTCACAATACCAAACATTTTTTTCCAAAATACAGACCAGCTAAAAATTGAAATAACTATGGGGTTCATAAAGTGTTATTCAACAGATAAAATCTAAAATCTGGTTAGTCTAATGTCTATAACATACCGTTCCAGCTCTGTTCATCTGTTCCCATGCTTGCGCTGTGAGTCCCTTTGATGCGTCATATGGCTGATCAATGGGGAATATCCGATGTAGCACAAGACCCGACAGGTGTGTACGCACAGTCTTTAGATGACGACAATGGGCCAGCCCTAAACATGAATATATAAAATTTATTGAGTTTGCAAGTCCTGAATATGTATAGATAAAAATGGTTGTAGTTTTAATAATTTATTTTGCAAATTAGTAACCAGCAGGCCATACCATTTCAAATGATATCAAAATTATATGAGGATTCCAGGCATCAAAATTTAACATTGTGAACGATGGTTTGACAAAAGGACAAACTTACTCCTCCATCGAAAATATTAAAAGGCAACTGTAAACATGCAAGTTCCTTAATTCCCATACCAAAGTGCCTTAAAGTTTATGTTTTATTTTAAACTTCTAAACTAATGTTTTTTTCTTATGCTATCTTCGTTAATGCAGTTTTCTTTGCTATATTTGAATTCTTAACAAAATAAATATTTGTGTCTGAAGACCCCAAACCTACCACTCAGGTGATGCTATACGAGGAATCAATTTGACTTGGCCTTAATTGGGTTTTGATAGCAAAAGTCCAAACAAATGTAAATAAACATAATTGCACCTCGATAAATGAAAATCTACTATTGTCATAAGTTGCAAAACTATGTATGAAGTAAAAAACAGGTAGTCCAGTTATGACCATGTATTAATACCTCAACTCTAAACCAATGTAAACCTAATTACTTAAGTTTATCTAATGTAGCTAATAATGGCATGTAGGTTTTAAGGTCATACTGCTGTATTCATTTGCTCATTTTCGAATATCCTGAAAAGTACCTATACAGATAAGGACTGCTTATCAGTAAGATGGCTATTGACAGGGAGGTGTAATCTGGCCACTTGTCTATGTGCTAAAGGGTTAAGGCTTCAATGTAAAATTATTACATTTTCCTCATGCTTAAAGAAAACTTTTACTGCTCATTTTCTGTAATCTAGCTTTATCACGACTGTCTCATACATTCAAATTTCATTGAAATATCTTAAGTCTGGAGATAATGTCAAATCTTGTCCCAAGTAAATGTGCATCGTCTTACATTTTCAGAAAGACAAAGTGTAATTTCCTACGGTATAATAAAAAAATCTTCTGGAAAATTACTTCCGATAGATGGATTCTGTTTTATGCACGAATGGTGAAATACATCATCAACTTACATCCGTAGAACGCCCGCGATATAATCTGTTTCCTCATCGTATCACATAGCTGTTTTATTGTGTTCCTGAAATGCCACAAGCAATATGCAATATCTTATTTTTGTACATACATTATGATGTGAAATAATTTAATCAGACAAGTGTCACTTTGAGCCCCTCTAGCATAAAATTTGGTGGTGTGTAACCATGCATTACTACTTGCAGGGTACAGTTTTATAGTCAACAAAATGGCCGACTACAGAAGAAGCTTGATTTGTGTTTTGTGTTTTTTTAATAAGGATAAGTTGAATGATGGTCTAAAATCTGTGAAATTGCTGCAGTGCCCAAGATTAGACACCCCCTACCCAATCGCATGTCTATTAGGGGATGTACATTTAAAAAGATAACTACAGTATTTGAGGAATGGTTATACCATTTTGGTAGACTTTTGGACACATGTATGAATACAAAGTTAAGTTACTTTCTGAATGCACAAATTAAAGTACATGTAAAGCATGTGACCACAAACATATATTCCATAAAAACTGATTTTAAACAATTGTATAGTAACATTTATTTGTACTAAATTGTCTGTATATGTTTATATATAGTTTGAGAATGCACATTTATGTCTAATGAATGGAAATAAACTACTTTTACATATTCTCATTTTTTTACAATTCATTATGGCCAATAAATGTTTATGCATGCAAACAAAATATAAGACTATCATCAAAACTGTTTGAAAAACGCAAACATGCAACTTTTTTGACAAAATCAGGAGATGCATTTAATTTAAGATCAGCCTATTAAAAATTCTAAACACAAACTACAAGGTACTTAAGCTCTGATAATTCTAATCATATGCTTTCAAAATAGATTCCAATACTAAGAATAATCACATACATTTACACATACGTCTTGCATGTCAAAGCATCAAAAGCTAACAACTAAAAAGAACATTTTAAAGGGACTAGACACCAGATGGTACCAAAATCGACAGATACATTATTTCGTCAAAACTTGCCTAAAATTGTCAATAAGAGCTAGTATGAGGTTGATAATACATCACTTTACATGATTTAAACAATATTTTGTTGCTGACTCAGCTTAGTTTAAAAATAGAGCATTATGGTTTCCCAGTTAAGAGTGTGTATATTTAGCATGTGAAAGTCACGTGATTAGAACAGTTGTAAAATTCCATGCGTTGTACACAACAAAAGTTTTGACAATTTTCTTGCACTTGTTTCATCTTGAGTCGAGTCCCTTTAAAGAATTGAGCTGACACTACGAAAATAAAAGATATTGCAAACTGGATATTAACCCTTGCCTGTGTGTGGGTCCAACTTTGGTAAGGAGTGTGTTATTCTGCTCCTTTTGTGACTCCGCGTATGTCTGTATGGTGTCTGCAGCCAACGGGCTCGGTCCCCGCGGAATACGCGTCAGTGCCCATGGGATCAGGTCGGCAGGGCGAAACTTGGCTTTAGGGTCAAGTACCTCGGGGGCTAAATATACAGGATATCATATTCTGCACACTTGTAAAATTACAGCATAAAGTCTACACCACTTATATTATTTCCTTGACTTCCTTGTAATGACGAAAATCACTTGCTTGCATCGAACAATTCAAAAACATGTTATTATATGCTTCTGGCAATTCCCGGACGACAAAAACAGTTAAAACAGTTATAAAATGAGTACTCCTAGGTTAATTGCTTAAATTAACATTTAGAAGGGATAATCAAGTTATAATTATCCAGGAACGTCATTTTAAAGGGTGAAATATGTTGGATAAAAATGGTTTTGCCTTAGCGCACTCATACTTCTTATTAGAATGAAAAAACTTAATTTCGCCTACTTGCTCTGAATAAAAAATCGACCAAAATCCGTAGAACAAAAAATTGGAGTGAAACCCAGTGAATTATTTCAGAATCCAATGAAGTACTTCAAGTTTCTTGGTTATGCATAAAGGTAAATGATTGTTTCAAAAGTTTAGGGCATAAATATGCTACAAAGGAAGACATACTTTGCCATAATTTTATCATGATTATTATCATTTAAAACTAATTTTTGTCTGAAGCAGAAGTTAGAAACTACTTGAAAGAATTGATATTTGTTACTTAATGTTTTTATGCTGTACAAAGACAAAGGGCGAGTTGCGTTAAGGCAAAGCACTATTCAATAATACGACATAAGAGCCTTCATTACCTCAGCAGACACCTGAACTTTCGGTTATAAATGGAATAAGTTAGTCAAATAAGTGTATGCTATATTTTGATGTTATCAATGTTGACGTCATTTGACGTTGATTTCATTTCCTGTATATTATATACGTACAACCTGATAAAGGCCAAATGGCTGAAACATTGTTTCATTAATAAATAATTTGTGTTGAAGTTGGACTTCTTTAACTATCACCAAATAAGAAAAAGAATTTGTCAGCCAACTGTATAAAACTTGTTAATTCTTTGGTTTGGTTAAAATTAGTTGAATTGTTTATTGATTGGTCAATATTTATCCAATAATTATTATTGACCAATCAAACTGCTTGCATGTGCAAACTAACCTGCAGATAAGTAATCCCTTTTATACAATTAGCCCTGAAGGTTCAAGACCCACTTCGAGAAAGTTCACTTGGTTTTTACAGCTTGTTTTTTATGCAGATTTTGTATGAGAACTAAATAAAAAAAACGGTTTTCACAAGGCAGCAAAATTTTGTCACAGGTAACTAAGTTGAACTCTCTGGTAACATACCAAATACTTGCATAGGAGTTTGTTTCAGGTGCTCAATAGGTATTAGCTTAAACAATTCACCCAAGATATTGACATTTTAAGTGCTAGTCATACTTACTGATTGTAAAAATTGACAAGCCTAAATGTATCAATGTCTTAGAAAGGCTTTAAATAATAGAGAAACATTTGGATGGGATAATTTGCCTAGGGCGGCAAATTTCCCCCATTGAATAGAAAGACAAATCCCCCAATTGTTTAGGCAGACAATAACCTCAATTGCATAGCTGTGAAGACAAAATCCCCCCATTGAACAGAAGGGGCGAAATCCCCCCATTGTTTAGGCAGACAATAACCTCAATTGCATAGCTGTGAAGACAAAATCCCCCCATTGAACAGAAGGGCGAAATCCCCCCATTGTTTAGGCAGACAATAACCTCAGTTGCATAGCAAGACAAAATCCCCCCATTGTTTAGGCAGACAATAACCTCAAATTGCAGCCGTAAAAAATCCCCCAATTGGAAAGGCAGACAAAATTCCCCTATTGCGTAGAAATCATTCCCCATGATATTCAACTATTATAGCCATTTTCGAAAGTTGTTTGTGGAAGTTGTGTAATACTTGGTTTTATAACAATTTACAACAATCTTCTAATAGACAATATACAAAATAGCTTAAATGCATGAGTGATTCGTCTGCCTATGCAAAATTTGGTGGCGGGGATATATCCAGGGGGGATTTTGATTATAAAAATTTCAAGACTTTACATTAAAATAATCACAGAAGAAAATTACACAGCTTTCAGTTTGTACACCCGAATCAAGACATATTATTTCACTCACGTATATTCTCTGGCTTGAACACTTTGACGATGCGGAATACATAATCGGTCGCCTCCTCCTCGATATCGGTGCTGCTCGTGCTTGAGCTTGTGCTTCCCTCTTTACTGCTCGACGACAGGTTCGACAATCGGCTACCCTTACGCTTAATTTTCGGGAAAACTTTGCCTGGTGAAGGAAAGAGTATGACATTATTTGAGGTTTCTTGATAAAAATAAAAATAACAAGAATATCTTCGTTTAAATATTTCTGTTGTCATTGATACTGTTTCATTAGAGATCTTAACATTGAGGCGATTCGTCAGAACTTTGTTAAAATAAACAACGAGATTAACAACATTGTTGTTAACTTTTAAACGTGAAATATTTGATGATATGCTCACATACTTAAATATAACCAAGTACAGCTGAAACAGTATAGTCTCCAAACTTGTTAGAAATACAGTAAATCACAAGTATATCAATTAAACTTCCAGAGCAGTAACGATTTGAAAGTTAACAGCGATTACGTTAACAACGTTGGTAGCTTTAACAAAGTTCTGTCTTATGGGTTGTCTTTAACATTAACATTTTCACTAAATACTAATCTATTGTCTGCAAATTTTCACTGAAGCTGTTGTTGAACTTGAAAGGACCTCCAGTAACTGTTGATGAAACAAACCAAATATTTCTGACCTATGATATTAAGTTTTTTAAAGCTGCACTCTCACAGATTGACCATTTTGACAACTTTTTTCAATGAGCAAATTTTTGCATAATTCCTGGAAAGAAGTGATATAAGAATGCAGGTTATCATATTTACATTAAATAATTTATGTTTAATGGCCAAAGCGTTACTAATGCTTTAAGAACAATAATAATTTTTGCAGTTTTACAAACAAATATAATCTGTTCTATAGTGAGCTATCTTATATGATTGAATTGAAGGCATTGATGCCAAATTCACCCGATTCTGAGACATAATAGTGTCCAAACTGACAATCTGTGAGAGTGCAGCATTAAAGAGATTATTTCAGATTTTTCTATTTTTTTAGCTTTTGCGGATGGCTTCAGAAAAGGTTCTAAAATATCATCATGCAGTTAAATTGGAGGCGGATATAAAGATATGAGACAGTTTTCAATAATATTTCAGGAAGTCATTTAACAATTATTCTGTCAATTACTACAATCACTTCATCCATACCAAACAATCATCCACCGAACTGATACAAGACAATTCAAGACAGCACAACTTCCAGTCAATAATATAGAATCTACCTTTACCGCGTTGCGACCACAGTGGCGGGTCCAGCTGTCCGTGGGGGAGTAACCCCGTCTCGAGACATGAAAGGCACGCCAGCAGGTGCCCACCCTTCGGGAAATGTATCGGGGGACGCTGCACCCCATCCTGGCCAACCAGGACTATGGTCCCACGGCAGTCCGCTGAAGTCAATAGAAAACACAGGATGATAAATTTCAAAATTAATCGAATTATTCAGACTATTATCATATAGTTATAATAAAAAAAATGTGAAATTTGGTGCCAAAACATAAGCAAGTCCCTTAAAGATATATTTAGTTAGCCAATGATCAAGGTTCACATGATCAATTCAGTTTAAAAAATGGTATGCAATGCCTAGTACCGTAACAAAACAACAACAACAACTTTCCATGAAACAACTCAAGTTTTGCCTCAGACAGCTGCAAAGCCATTTATTTTGTAGAACCACAATACCGATTTATGCCACAATAAACAGTGTCATTATTTTTAAATTATTTTAAGTAACCTGGCTTGTTTGCAATAAATTTTGTAGAAAGACTTCAGGAAAAACAATTCTCTTTGTTAACCTGCCTTGTTTAGAATACAACACAGAAACAGGAAAACCTAAATGATATATTCATCTCACCAGTATAGAATGCTTGCTTTATGTCAATGAAGAACATAGAAATGCTATAATTACTTAGACACTTCTAGCCTACAAAAAGCCTTTCTGTTAATGCAGACCCCATAAAAGTGCTAAGCCTAGCCATGGCTGCCATGCCATCAATTAGCAAGCTCTTCTGTGCGCAGACATGACAACACCGAAATAACCGCTATTGATCAGATTTGTGGCTATGATTGTCCACCCCCAGACCTTGAACAGTAATTTCTGGGAATATCAACCTTAATAATACATAAAGACCCCGGAGGGGTTTTGATGGCGCCTTGTGTTTCCAATGAATGCAAAGGTACATTAATTTTGGACTTAAACTACTGGCCTGATATAAATTAAAAGAAATCAATATGTCTTAGCTTTGACTAAAAAAAATCTTAGGCTTTATCGCGTTCATGCAGTTTAATTGCTTGAGTGCTCCTTGCAAATGCATGAAGTGGCACTATAATAAGTGCATCTTCGGTAGTATGCAGGATCACTCCCAAGTATTGATATTTTTTACCAAAATGATCATGTCTTCTTTTCAACATGAATATACTTGGCTGTAAATGGCTTCATATCCGGTGAGCCTGGAGCAACTCAACCTCGCAATAACAACATGGGTTCCAAAAGATTCTATAGCAAGTTGGAATATTGACATTTCATTACATATTGAGGAATGTTTCGGAACTTCCTGAACAACTCTCATACATATAACTCAATGTTTTTTTAAAGCAACCAAAACGTGTTCAACACATAAAGTATCTTCCATGTAATTTGTCAGTAAGAGAGCTGTCTGTGACAATTAATAGCTGCATGAGATGTTTAAAGCCCAAAGATCTTCAAGTGATTCTGGCATCCTATTTATTTTTGTAGTTCTGAATAACAAATACGTCACCAATGGAGTTTTAAGGAGATCCCTTGTTTTCGGAGTAATTTGTGTGAAAAAGGTTTATATTTATCTTCCTTGTATTGGAAAAAGTCAGAAGGGAGTATTTCAACTATATCCAAATAGTTTACATCAACAAATACAGCTGAACTTGATAACACTTTGCTTCCTCATACATTGAGAGGAGCTTGACGAGATGGTGCTTAATTTTTTATATCAAAACAAATTAAAATCAAATTATTTGTGTATACCGACTTAAGCCACACTTACGTTGCTGATGACAGTGTTTACTGACTTAAGCCATACTTACGTTGCTGATGACAGTGTATAAAGACTTAAGCCACACTTACGTTGCTGATGACAGTGTATAAAGACTCAAGCCACACTTATGTTGCTGATGACAGTGTATAAAGACTTAAGCCATACTTACGTTGCTGATGACAGTGTATACCGACTTAAGCCATACTTACGTTGCTGATGACAGTGTATAAAGACTTAAGCCATACTTACGTTGCTGATGACAGTGTATACAGACTTAAGCCATACTTACCTTGGTGATGACAGTGTATATAGACTTAAGCCATACTTATGTTGCTGATGACAGTGTACTATATAGATTTAAGCCACACTTATGTTGCTGATGACAGTGTATAAAGACTTAAGCCACACTTACGTTGCTGATGACAGTGTATACAGACATAAGCCATACTTACGTTGCTGATGACAGTGTATACAGACTTAAGCCATACTTACGTTGCTAATGACAGTGTATAAAGACTTAAGCCACACTTATGTTGCTAATGAAAGTGTATATAGACTTAAGCCACACTTACGTTGCTGATGACAGTGTATATAGACTTAAGCCACACTTACGTTGCTGATGACAGTGTATATAGACTTAAGCAATACTTACGTTGCTGATGACAGTGTATATAGACTTAAGCCATACCTAAGTTGCTGATGACAGTGTATAAAGACTTAAGCCACACTTACGTTGCTGATGACAGTGTATAAAGACTTAAGCCACACTTATGTTGCTGATGACAGTGTATAAAGACTTAAGCCATACTTATGTTGCTGATGACAGTGTACTATATAGATTTAAGCCACACTTACGTTGCTGATGACAGTGTATAAAGACTTAAGCCACACTTACGTTGCTGATGACAGTGTATACAGACTTAACCCATACTTACGTTGCTAATGACAGTGTATAAAGACTTAAGCCACACTTATGTTGCTAATGAAAGTGTATATAGACTTAAGCCACACTTACGTTGCTGATGACAGTGTATATAGACTTAAGCCACACTTACGTTGCTGATGACAGTGTATATAGACTTAAGCAATACTTACGTTGCTGATGACAGTGTATATAGACTTAAGCCATACCTACGTTGCTGATGACAGTGTATAAAGACTTAAGCCACACTTACGTTGCTGATGACAGTGTATAAAGACTTAAGCCACACTTATGTTGCTGATGACAGTGTATAAAGACTTAACCCATACTTATGTTGCTGATGACAGTGTACTATATAGATTTAAGCCACACTTACGTTGCTGATGACAGTGTATTCCGACTTAAGCCACACTTACGTTGCTGATGAGAGTGTATACCGACTTAAGCCACACTTACATTGCTGATGACAGTGTATAAAGACTTAAGCCACACTTACATTGCTGATGACAGTGTATACCGACTTAAGCCACACTTACGTTGCTGATGACAGTGTATAAAGACTTAAGCCACACTTACGTTGCTGATGACAGTGTATACCGACTTAAGCCACACTTACGTTGCTGATGACAGTGTATAAAGACTTAAGCCACACTTACGTTGCTGATGCTGATGACAATGTATACCGACTTAAGCCACATTTACGTTGCTGATGACAGTGTATAAAGACTTAAGCCACACTTACGTTGCTGATGCTGATGACAATGTATACCGACTTAAGCCACATTTACGTTGCTGATGACAGTGTATAAAGACTTAAGCCACACTTACCTTGCTGATGACAGTGTATACCGACTTAAGCCACACTTACGTTGCTGATGACAGTGTATAAAGACTTAAGCCACACTTACATTGCTGATGACAGTGTATACCGACTTAAGCCACACTTACGTTGCTGATGACAGTGTATAAAGACTTAAGCCATACTTACGTTGCTGATGTTGATGACAGTGTATACCGACTTAAGCCACACTTACGTTGCTGATGACAGTGTATACCGACTTAAGCCACACGTACGTTGCTGATGACAGTGAATAAAGACTTAAGCCACACTTACGTTGCTGATGACAGTGTATACAGACTTAAGCCATACTTACATTGCTGATGACAGTGTATATAGACTTAAGCCATACTTATGTTGCTGATGACAGTGTACTATATAGATTTAAGCCACACTTACGATGCTGATGACAGTGTATAAAAACTTAAGCCACACTTATGTTGCTGATGACAGTGTATAAAGACTTAAGCCATACTTATGTTGCTGATGACAGTGTATAAAGACTTAAGCTACACTTATGTTGCTAATGAAAGTGTATAAAGACTTAAGCCACACTTACGTTGCTGATGACAGTGTATACCAACTTAAGCCATACTTACGTTGCTAATGACAGTGTTTATAGACTTAAGCCATACTTACGTTGCTAATGACAGTGTTTATAGACTTAAGCCATACTTACGTTGCTGATGACAGTGTATACCGACTTAAGCCATACTTACGTTGCTGATGACAGTGTATAAAGACTTAAGCCATACTTACGTTGCTGATGACAGTGTACTATATAGATTTAAGCCACACTTATGTTGCTGATGACAGTGTATAAAGACTTAAGCCCCACTTATGTTGCTGATGACAGTGTATAAAGACTTAAGCCATACTTACGTTGCTGATGACAGTGTATACAGACTTAAGCCATACTTAAGTTGCTGATGACAGTGTTTACCGACTTAAGCCATACTTACGTTGCTGATGACAGTGTATAAAGACTTAAGCCACACTTACGTTGCTGATGATAGTGTATAAAGACTTAAGCCACACTTACGTAGCTGATGACAGAGTATAAAGACTTAAGCCATACTTACGTTGCTGATGACAGTGTATAAAGACTTAAGCCATACTTACGTTGCTAATGACAGTGTACTATATAGATTTAAGCCACACTTATGTTGCTGATGACAGTGTATAAAGACTTAAGCCATACTTACGTTGCTGATGACAGTGTATACCGACTTAAGCCATATTTACGTTGGTGATGACAGTGTATATAGACTTAAGCCATACTTATGTTGCTGATGACAGTGTACTATATAGATTTAAGCCACACTTACGTTGCTGATGCCAGTGTATACAGACTTAAGCCACACTTACGTTGCTGATGACAGTATATAAAGACTTAAGCCATACTTATGTTGCTGATGACAGTGTATAAAGACTTAAGCCACACTTCTGTTGCTAATGAAAGTGTATATAGACTTAAGCCCCACTTACGTTGCTGATGACAGTGGATATTGATTTAAGCCACACTTACGTTGCTGATGACAGTGTATATAGACTTAAGCAATTACGTTGCTGATGACAGTGTATATAGACTTAAGCCACACTTACGTTGCTGATGACAGTGTATATAGACTTAAGCCACACTTACGTTGCTGATGACAGTGTATATAGACTTAAGCCATACCTACGTTGCTGATGAAAGTGTATAAAGACTTAAGCGACACTTACGTTGCTGATGACAGTGTATATAGACTATCTCATCCAGGAATATCGTCAATGCGTAATCCCAGTAGTGGCTGAAAATAGATATGCCTACATAGAATTTCATATAGAAACAACTTATATAGATAAATCACCACTTAAACACAATAAACATTTTCAATGTATAATAAAATTGTATTTTTTTACGATGACACAGCTGATAATTAACTGCAACGTCAATTATTCCTGGACAATGAATTAGGGAAAAGAAACAAAATTATCTGCAAACACATTGGAGTTAAAACTTTCATATTTTTAATACTGAGAATGTTAGTAGCTGACGACCTTTCGTATTAACATGCAGCGTTTGTTTCTAGGTTCCATCACCACGAAAACTGTAAATTAACGCCTTCCCAACTAGTGGCTTGGGGACATTCACAAATATAGTACATGCCGTCCACCAAACATTATTGCTATTAGCTATCTACATCAAACATGTTAAGTTATAAGACTAAAAAATATATGACGGTAAAACTTAAAAAAAAAATCATCATAAGAAGTTAAATTTTGCAGTTAATTAAACCAAATAGAAAAAGATCCATATTTTGTATGGCCAAATTTGAATATTGAGATCTTCTCAGATACAAATTTTATATTTGAATATGGCATTCTGCCAGTATGAAAAATCATTTCACTTACATGTACATTGTATTTCATTTCTAATTTACACACATGTGGCAATAAATCTGTGGACATTAATTTCCAATTTATACACATGTGGCAATAAAACTGTGGAAACCAATTTCCAATTCATACAATGTGGCACTAAATCTGTGGACATTAATTTCCAATGTATACACATTTGGTAATAAAATAGTGGAAATCAATTTCCAATTCATACACATGTGGCAATAAATCCTTGGACATTAATTTCCAATTTATACATATGTGGCAATAAATCTGAGGACATTAATTTCCAATTTATACACATGTGGCTATTAATCTTTGGACATTTATTTCCAATTTATACACATTTGGCAATAAATCTGTGGGGTTTTTTTTTCAATTAAAACACTTCTGGCCATTTAAATTCAATTTATAAACATGTGGCAATAAATCTGTGGACATCAATTTCAAATTTATACACAGGTGGCTATCAATGAAAGCATACAAACGAGTAAAACTCAAAACTGTGTAGCCAAACTTTACTTCAAATAAGTGTTTTACTCTCATTTACTATAAATATAATGAAACATGGGCTGCATGAACCATGAAATAAAATAGGTTGACCAAAATATCATATTTCTCTTCTTTTTTTAGTCTTAGAACACTGATGCCAGGCAAACAAAGGTATTGGAAGTATTAAGCTTAACACTTCCTTTACCAAGAACTAAAGAGACTGCTAGATTTATACATTTTGAAACATGTACTACTGTTTACAAAGAACTTAGCAGTCATACTCCTTAATCAGTTAAACAAAACACAAGCAATGCCATTTTGCACCAAGAGATGATCAATATGTACCGCCCCAACAGCGACAGCATCAACAGTCAGTTTCAACATATTCAAGGAGCTACGTTTGTCAAGGCCATACTTGCTTGCGTAATTTAAAGCAACAGACTGTTGAAGTGATCCAATGTAACCAGAACATGAATGGATCCTTTGAAGGGGCATTATCCCGCCTCTTCAGGAATTAGCTCCATGTGATACTGCAAAATTATAGCCAAAATTGCTGATAGTGACAGCCAGTTTCTTTTATGTATGGAGCGATTGGACACTGGCTGTAGATGTTGCACTAGATTTGAAATTCACTTAAGTTAAGGCCATAATCTTTCAATGCTTCAAAACCTTGGAATGCTGAGTTCAATTGCAAACAGTAGTATGGATTATACTTCTACCCCATAATCCTCTCTGATATTATCATAAACAACCATCTTATTTGTCTATAGTGGCAAGAAAACAATTTTTTAATACTATAAATATAAACTAAAAATATATAATATGTAAGTTTGTAGAGACACTAATTTGTAAGGACATTTTCAATCGGTGAATAGAAAATTGCAGATAATCCATGAGGACATCCTAGTTTCTTTCGGTTTGTCTTTAAAGGAACTAGACGTCTGATTATGCCATTGCAAGAAAAAAGAAAATTGTCAATAACTTACATTAAAGTGATACTGATGAGTTCAGCACATTGAATCTTACTTACTAATGTATTACATCGCTAACAACACATGCACCTTTCGCATTTTTTTCTAATTTTTCCAATTCGAAATTGACTGGTTTGCTATCACATAAATACCAGTAATTTTATAAAAAGCACCAGTAAATGTATCAGTACTAGTCACATGACTTTCACATGCTAAATATACACACTATAAACTGGGAAACCATTATGCGCTATTTTAAAACGGGTACACTCAGCTGAGACAGCAACAAAATATTATTTTAATCATGAAAAGTGAAGTTTTAATAACTCATACTAGCTTGTATTGATAATTTTAGGCTTGTTTTGATAAAATACTGTATTTGCTGATTGTGGGACCATCTGGTGTATAGTCCCTTTAAAGATAGCCTATCAAACAAAGGAAGGACAGTTACTCAGCCTAATCCATCTAAAGCAACTATGGGTGTTACACGTGTGGACAGTTACTGGTCCCCGGTCCCCTATACCTGTAAAATGTACCTGGTGGGACAACTAGAGGAGAATCCTTCGCACACAGCCAACATTTGCTGGGGGAACACAAATATACAATATTCAGTTTAACTAACATTTTCATTCAAATATGTCTATTAAACATGACTGCAACGTTACAGTGTTTTTTAGTGAAACTATGGCTAATTGCTTTATTGATCCATAAACAAAGCATATAATGCGTGCATTTACCTTCGTTTCAACATTAGTATTGCCTTTTGCACTAAATTGACTCTAATAACGAAATAATTCATTATACCGTAAATGACTGGGTATTAGACGCCCTTTTTTCCCTCAGATTTCGATGTAAAAAAATGCCTGCGTATAATACCCAGTAACAATTTTTTTAACTTTTTTTCTGAGGTCGATTTCAAGCCTAGAGTTTGTTTAGATTCATGTAGAAAGGGATGTTTCTCACTTCATATCAATCAAGTATATATGAGTTAAAATGGCAGTTGAAGATCGGGATACGGTATATCGTAAGACGTTTATAATTTAAACAAAAATATTTTCCGATTAAAGTTATTCAATATTATTTTGAATAATAAATTGAACAATAATTCAACTTGCATATATAAAAAAGCAAAGTTGGGCACTGTCAAAATATTTTTTGTCAGTTGTACAAGAAGGTGTGAAAAACTCGACTGCTTTTAACCTGTTTATCAATGGTCATTAACTTATATATTAGGCCTATAAGTGTAAATCCTTTATCAAGTTAATTAAAACACTAAACACATTCTATCGGCTTTAGATCAAAGAGTCACACTGTGTGACGTCACATAACTTACAGTTATACCCATGAGGATCTCGTGGAGAGCATGGACATTGCTATGCAGGATTAATGTATAACTGTACGATTATTGCTTCTTACAGTCTTTAAGTGTGGTACAAGTTTGAAAGTTTATTGGCAGATCGTTTTACAAACATGTCATGTTTATGTTTTCTTAATCCCTTGATTGCCCTTGTTGTTTCTTTAATCCTCCAATAAATATATCACACTTCCTTTTCAACAGGCAATAAATCGTTTAGGATGGGGTAGTAACTAATTAACTTGTCACAGTGGTGTATACGGTTAGGTAATCTAGCCAGGCATTGTAAAGATAAAAATCAATAATCTTCGTCTGTGAAACTTGGTAACTGTGAAAGTTATGATTGATGTCCTTTGGGTGTCCGAACATTAGGTATGCAAAATAAGTTATATTGGAAAATAATTATGGGTGTCCGAATATTTAGAGTGTCCGAACTCTTAGGTGAATTACGTTACTTTATTCTTTTCTGTAGGTGTTGACATTTTGAGAACAAACCTGTACAATATAAGGTTTTTGCATAACTTAACTTTTCATTCTCAACAGTTTATCATTGTATGGTTTTGAAGAAAACCGTCGCCATTTTCACGAAAAAAAAAATTTTGTCACTGTCAACAAACATGGTGGCCGAAAATGCCAGACGATTTGACATCTTTTCTTTGCGTCTTTTAACCAAAAACATTGATTAAGAGTTTTTTTCTTGGACTTTTCACAGATTTTTTTCCCTGCGTCTAATACCCCCTATCGTCTTATACCCAGTCATTTACGGTAAGTAAGATATTCAGAATCATAAAAATGTTCAAGTTTCAAACAGAAGCACAAAACTGACCACAATAGAGCTTCAAAGCATCAAACTAAAATCCAAACAATTTAAATGATATATAACTTCATTGCCATGCCTACCTGCGATCCATTTCCTCATCCTGATCCTCACAGCATCCGTTCATGAGCTGGTTGGGCGTCCACATGATAGTGAGGCCCTCAACAGTCTGGTGTAGAGACAGGTACCCCTGCAGGGCCTCCATACCCTCCTTCTAGAACAGACGCATGTAAAACTCAAACATAGATCACCACAAATGATAGGGAGGCCCTCAACGATTTGGTGTAGAGACAGGTACCCCTGCAGGGCCTCCATACCTTCCTTCTAGAACAGACACAAGTAAAGCTCAAAAAATAGATAACAACACTTTAAAAATGTGAGGCCCTCCACAGCCTTGGGAAAGACAGGCAACATTAAGTCAAGAGATGCTATGTTAAGCCATGAATAATGTTTCAATATATGATCATTAAATATATTTTTAAGTCATGCAAGGCTCCTCCATCCCGAAACTAATGACACGGAACTACCTTTTGAAAAGGCGGGCTGGGCTCATAAATCTGCAAAGCACCTATAAATGTACAGTTTACATTGGTCAATTTTACTGATTGTAGATAGGATGCTTACTTACATCTTCAAAGTCATATCTGTCTGTTAACTCAGAAGAGAATGTCAATATGATCTAACTGTTATACCCTCCCCTCCCCTCCCCTGCACTAATAACTCTGTAAAGGTTAGACAGATTGTGTTGATCGAAACCTGAAAATGTGTCAAATGCTGGCAAACCAAATTATCAGTTGATATCTTATATCATCTAAAACTGAAACATATCATTGCTATCTATAAATAATCTCAATAAAACTGACCAAACCAAACTGCTATTATTGTGCTTTGGATGTTTATTGTGTTTTTGTTTGCAAGGATCACTATTTCAAAACCTATTTTGTATTTCTCAAACGATTTCAAACCGAGAAAGCATCCAACTATTAATTCCCCCCCCCCCCCCCGCGCCACTGATCCATTAGGATGACATCTTATATAATAATCAATACAGTATTTGACTGGGGCAAATAACAGAAAATTGTGATTAATATCTGATATGTCAAAACTGCAAGATTCCTGGTCTTTCCAAGGGCAAGCAACTAGTAATAGCCAATATTGATGTATTTTGAGAACCATCAAAAACATCTGGTACGAGTTAGCGTATTAATATTTTAATGTCAGCCATCCATCATTAGGATGCAAAGATGTGTTAACGCATTTAAGATATTAAATTTGAGACTCTTTCTATATTTAATTTATAGTGTTTGACTATTATAATTATTATTTTTGCATTATACATTTTGTAATTTTTAAGTAAAACTCTACCAGTAGTAATGTTTGTAATAATGATAGATGGATTTAGGCCATTTTAAATTAATTGCCAAATTTTCATTCAATTTTTCTTTACATATCTTTTAAGGTGACATTTTTTGTGTGTTGCATAAGGACCATATACATGTGTTTAGACGAACCACAAACACCATCATAACGATTTGTCTTTTTATAGGTGAATGTTTACATCGACACCAGCTGGTATGAATACACGCTGTTCCCAGACATTACCGGACCGATACGCAAATACAGCGACCAGCTCAACATTTTTATCTGAGTCAAAGGGCTTCGTAAAAAAAAGGGGGTGGGCGGGGATGAAAAAACTAGCAATTAATTTAAAATCACCTAAAAACAAATCTCACAGATTGGTTTTTTTTCGTCCATATCTAATGATAAAACAGTATATACATAATCATCAATGTTAGATACACAAGTTCTGTGCTCATATTTGCAGGACACTTTGTGTGAGGCTCCAATGAAATTTCTATGATGAAAAACTGACAAATATGAGTCAGGTAAGCTGATCATAATATATGACATCGTGGCCAAATTTGTCACAATAAGTCACATACGCCAACAACCAAAATTGAGTGAACAGAAAACATGGCTTTGATTTTCTTGTTTGAGGTGATAAACTATAAAAATAAATCATTTATCCACAGTTCAAGTTCTACATACTGGTTGTACGAGCACGTTGTTTTTCCCATATAGCAGGGTTGAGCGGGAGTTCTGGTGTAAGGACTCCACATATTCTCGTGCCGACATGTGGAAACTTTTGGAACTCTCCTCGCTACTACTGCTCGGGTTACGTCGGAACTGCTGAAAGGAGAAAAAAAATGATTTGATATTATAGATATTGACAAATGATATAATTACATAGAATCTGTCTGCTAATTCTGTTTAGAACTGTGAGTAAATTAAAGAATGAATTATGCGATTGATGTCATCCGTATCAGGGTATGAATGCAGTTGGGCTGGTTAAAGTTTGTGGAGTCAGAAGGACTCCACATGTACTTTAAACAGCCCAACTGCGTTCATATTGCCGATAATGACATCAATCACGCAATTCATTACTTATACATTAACCACTAGTTCATTATTTCTTTCAAGAACTATTAATAAAAAATGTAACTTCATTTAAGAAAACCTTACAGTAATTCTTTTTCACCTATTTTGTAAATAGACAGACCCTACCAGTTTACACATTTTATTAATACAGACAAAAAATAGTCCCAAAATAGAATCAATTTCTAACATAAAATTGAAAAACTATTGACAACAATACATTTAAAAAATCATAAATAAACGGTTTTCAATATGTTGATTAAAATTGTTTGTGGCCTGCTAAAAGAATATAAACAATAGTTCACTATTAATATTAATATGTGAAGATTTGCGATCCAAATATATCAATCCGAAGATGTTGTGTTCATCGGAAAATATTCACAATTGCCGAAAGGCTGTTTAATGAAGGAATGGAAGTTGAGGTGAATATATTCTGTTAAGGCAATCAACCAACAAATAAGCTAGTTCTCTGTTAGCTCCATTAACCTTAATGACCCCAAACGATTTTGGTATCATTTGAAAGGTATTTGCTTACTGATTACTTATATGTAAAATAATTCACCAAAAGAACCTTAAACATAAAGTTAGTATAGTTTGTATTTTTGCTCTTCAACTAAACTCATAGATAAAATGATTTATAAGTGTATGAATATAATTTTGCAATCTTTGAAAGCCAAAAAAACTTGTTTTTATATTCAGTACTTTTTTGGACCTATTTTCTTTTTTATTTCACTCAAAACCCTTTCAAATGATATAAAAATAAATTGGGGCATATAAATTTCATTTTTTTTCATATTTATGGGTCATATGCCTTACAGATGCACTCTTACTCCCCCAGTTTTACCACTGTAAAGAGTTACCACAATTAATACTGTTGTTTTAATTTACCAAAAAGAATGAATAAATGTCGAAAACAATGGTTCTTTTGAAGGACACCAATTTTAATTTGAAAAAAATGTGTATAAAACACGGTATTTCTACCTTATGAGACTAAAGTGGATCATAGTAAATCTTTTAGCATTCACTAATCATTTAATATTTTTGCGTTTTCAGCTATTAAATACATGGTTACAATCTTGTTATTAGTAATGAATACTTTCCATAAATGCATTATTTAGTAAGTAGTTAAAGGTTTACCACTCAATATTTATGTTTGTTATACATGTGTATGTATTGATTTTGAAAAAAGGTGCCACTTTAAGGGTAATCGGTACAGAGAGAAGAACTTAACCCAAGTCCAATCACGCTTTGCCCTACCTGCATTCTGACCTGGAGCCCCGGACGTTTTGGTGACCCCGGTGATACGGCCCCTGCAGTCATGTGATGGCCCCCGGAGTGGATCCGGTGTCGCTGGACAAGCTCGTCCGCTGGCGGGTCTGTCCAGAAGTGATCCGACGTCTTCATCTTCGTGTAGTCTAGAGCACATGGTCCAACTGTTGTGGAAAAGGTAAGCAAAATTACTCAAGAAATCATTGTGGATGCCAAAGACTAGCTGCCTGTTTCATTGGCTTGATTGACAATAGGCCGATTGTTTCAGAACCTGGTTAAAGTTAACAACATGATTAACAACATAATTGTTAACTATTAAACATGAAATATTTGACGATGTGTTCACATGTTTAAAATTTAAGTTCAACTGCATCAGCTGACTCAAAATATTGTTAGTGTATCCAAGTGTATCCACTAAATTTCCAGACCAGTAGCGACTTGAAAGTTGACAACGATGAGGTTAACAATGTTGTTAACTTTAACAAGTTATTAACAATCGGTCCATTGTTTAAGTTTAAATTACTTCTTATATTACAACAATGGTTAAACAAGTTATAACATCATTATATTAATAACTCTCGCTGGCATATTGCTATGCCTGAGTGTGGCCTTGCGTTATTGGGAGAAACTGGAGTATCTGGAGAAAAAACAAACTTATCCAGCTTGGTGACAACCAACCAAACTCACAGTTTCACCCAGGACGTGAAATGAACCCTTGATGCCTAGATGAGAAAACGAGTGTACTAAGCACTGCGCTAACTGGACAACTACCAGGGCTGTCTCTCAGCACTAGGGAGCCCTTCTGAATGGGAATTCTATCAGGAAATGTAAAATTTGAATAAACACAAATAATTTCTATTCTTAAAAAATTCAACAGCACTTGTTCCATGTTCCAAGGATTTTCTTAGTTTTCGTTCATTCATTAATTCCCATATCAGAACAGTTAACAGTGGGCAGAGCTCTAACCGTGCAATAATTAGAGCGCAGATAAGTTGAAACAATATTCATTTATACACAAACCACCAATGTTGTCCTTGACAATATGATACAAAAGAGTACAAGCACTACCCTCATGGTTTAAGTTATACAACTTGCTTTTCATGCTTGTGTATAAGTTCATTCAGTTGGGTAATGGATGCAGTACACAATCAGAGATAGTGTTCGTCTCTACGAATAAATGCAGAAAAGTAAAAAAGAAACCACTGCTATCCTAACAGACAAGGAACAACGAAAAATTAACACATATTTATACCATTATTTCAGGGTTTCTGACTATTGATTGTATTACGTTAAGCCACAGTTAATCAATAAACCAAAGGAGTGTCTTTACGTCAACATTAAGTATCAACATTACAATAACATGGAAAAAAGCCGCTTGTCAGTCTCACCATCACATTTTTGTCCTTTGATCATTGATGTAGGATAAAGATTAGACTTTGATAGTTAATGAAAAAAGACAAAAATGTCATTTCTATTGTGAAATATGATTTTTTTATCATCACCTGACAAAAGATAAAGATACCGTATTTGCCCTTGTAGTTGTCCTTCTGCTTTCCTTATTTAAAGAGCCTCTAGCACAAAAAAAACCTTGTCCAAATGTTTCAGTAAAAATTGGTGGTTTGTAACCTAAGATTACTACACTAGTCAACAAAATGGCCAACCAATAGATCATGTTCCATCAAAATTAGCTCAGTTCTATTTGTCTGTAGACATACTTTAATAATTGTGCCAATTCCCCCTGCCCTTGCAATTATTGGCTAAAAAAAGAGGTTCGAAGTTAGAAATAGAGAAATATCTATTCTTATCGAAACCTGCTTTAATGTGTGTTTTTTTACAATGTATTATAGATACTGCCGGTACTGAGTGAATGATTAGCGCTATATCGATTAAGGTCTTTGCGTTGAATTTACCACATGGACTTCTGTGGGTAAAGATTAAACTTACCAAATCTTACAGTTAGTTAACTTTTTCTTTTTCTTTCTAGGATTAGAGCTATATGGATTCAGCTAGGTTATTGCTTACATAAATAATTAAGGGCTCTAAATTGGTACAATCAAATAGTGCTTTTCCAAGCATTGATTTACAAATTGTGAGGCTTTTGACATACTGACCAAGCAATGATGCCAGGATCGGTCCGTCCACCGGATCTGTTATCAGCGCAAATGACTCATAATACTTGCTGAAAAGATATTAAACAAAATACAATTAATCACAATAATAATATTTTAATCAATAAATTTGTGTTGTTGTGTTCAATAATAAATAATTGGTTTGGCGTTTTCTGACCGACTCACAAAAATAATCGCAGCCTGAAGAGTTTCTTAGTCTCTTCGTTGGCCATTTTTTAAAACTTTATATTGAATTAAAAGGTCAGGACATGAAAAGATAAAAAATAAGAATACCTACAGTTTAAGGTGTGTGTATGTTCATGCCAAACAAACTATTTATTTAATTAATGCAGCCTAATATAACCAAATCAAAATGTGATATACCGATACCCATTTAAATGGTTCAAGTATTTTGCATTCTGGTAGAGAGATATTATGGAAGCATGAAATACATACGAAGAAGGCAAATACAGTCAATGTTTTAATTGGGTTGTTCATTATTAACTAATAATAATTTTACAAGGAGGGATTTTTTCTTTACGATGTTTTTTTATGGCAATTCCTTCATAAGGAATGAGAAAAATCCGGTATTGAACATCTATTAATTTAGACTAGGGTTGTTCATCGATAGCAATGGTCGATCTATGAAGTGGTAGCTTCCCTTTGCTGTACAGTAGACATTACAGTGTTTATTTCATTATTTGTTTATTTCAATTTTTTTTTCACTTTCAGATATGAAACATGATTTTATTTTAAGGATATAAACAAAATCATACCATAATGATATAAAATAAAATAAATATCTTAAAAAATAGCTGAAATCCAGCTATATTTCATATGTGGTTGCGCAGATTCTTGTTATTTATAGATCCCTATGTAGGAAAATGAAAAATGGTAGATGCAACACTGTCTACACCAGAGCAAACAATAATTATTGAAAACACTATATTTTTATTAGGCTTTATGTAAGAATGATATTGTCATCATTGGAGAATGTTGTTAAAGTATTCTTTTGTATGAAGCTTTAAAGGTTTTTAAATACACATTAAAACAAACACTAATAAAAAAAAATCCACCTGACCACAAACCGATAGGGTTTGTCGACTATTTTCTAGGCATGGTTGGGTAACCCGAACCAAATGTTATTGTTTTTTAAGGATTTATTGTGTATGAAGGTTATTCACTGGTCTGTCAATCCCTGTCCTGAAATACCTTGAAGACCAAACAGGTGTATATGCCTTATATTGAGTTGTAAATTTATAGAAACTGTCATTGCAAAAACAAACCACAGTAAACACATGTGTATAAAGGTTATTCACTTGTCTGTCAATCCCTGTCCTTAAGTACCATAGGTGACCAAACAGGGGTATATGCCTTATTGAGTTGTTAATTTATAGAAACTGTCACCGCAAAAACAAACCACAGTAAACACATGTGTATAAAGGTTATTCACTGGTCTGTCAATCCCTGTCCTTAAGTACCATAGGTGACCATACAGGGGTATAAGCCTGATATTGAGTTGTTAATTTATAGAACGTGAATAATACTTGTGCATAAAGGTTATTCACTGGTCTGTCAATCCCTGTCTTAAAGAACAATTCAGACCATACAGGGGTATAAGCCTTATATTGCGTTGTTAATTTATAGAACCTGTCAACGCCAGTACAATCCGCAAATCACACTTATATTATTGTGCACATGGCCACACAAACTGATTTTATTGTTATACATATTTTTTGCCGCAACAAAAATTGAAGCAAGCAAAAGAAATATAACAAGAGCCGTCGTAAGACAGCGCGCTCGACTACGCCGCTTTGACTTAGAAGTGAATACAATAACGATGTAATATTACCAAGTTTGGTCTCTTTATGTCAAACCTAACTAAAATTATTCGATACATAAGGTGACTTTGATGCTGCCCTCCTACCAGCCCACCCGAACAATGATGCAAGTCATTCAAATAACTTGATTTCCCATTATGAAAATGTGGTTAAGAATATACAAATATGTCTTTCAAAAGAAATTAAGAAAAAAAATATAAAAAAATTCAAGGGCCATAATTTGTATTTAGGGTTAAAATGAAGTTATGTTTCTTGTTGTAAGTTGGTCGTAAATAATAATTTTGAATTTTATTAAGTGCATTGAATGAACGGTATAGAAGTTTTTTTATTAAAATCCCAACTTGCCCTTAACTTTTACTTGCCTAAATCTCTAACCTAAGTCAATCAGGGGCCGTAACTTGTATTAAGGATATGGAGTTATGTAACCTCATTGGGTGATGGTCCTGAACAATTGTGTAAAGTATTAAGTCAATTGAATGAAGGGTATAGAAGTCATTAATAAATATCCCAACCTGCCCTAAAACTTGAACCTAAGTTCCATAGTTAATCAGGGGCCATAATTTGTATAAAAGATAATATGGAGTTATCTAACCTCATTATGTGATGGCTCTGAACAACTGTGTGAAGTATTAAGTCAATAGAATGAATGGTATTGGAGTTTTAAGTGAAAATCCCAACTTGCCCTAAAACTTTAACCTGCCCTAAAACATTAATCTAAGTCAATCAGGGGCCATAACTTGTATAAAGGATAATATGGAGTTATGTAACCTCATTGTGTTGATGGTCCTGGACAACTGTGTGAAGTATTAAGTCAATTGAACAAAGGGTATAGAAGTTATTAATAAATATCCCAACCTGCCCTAAAACTTTAACCTGAGTTCCATAGTCAATCAGGGGCCATAATCTTTGTAAAGAATAATATGGAGTTATCTAACCTCATCATGTGATGGCCCTGAACAACTGTGTGAAGTATTAAGTCAATTGAATGAAGGGTATTGGACAAGTGAAAATCCCAACTTGCCCTAAAACTTTAACCGGACGCCGACGCCGACACCGACGCCGATGCCGGGGCGAGTAGTTATAGCCCACCTATTCTTCGAATAGTCGAGCTAAAAATGCAATTTTACCATTTATTTCAAGGCAAAGAACTGTTTTTTTCCTAAATAACTCATCATTTATATGATAATCCTGAATATTGTTATTTTATACACCTTGCAGAGTGTAATTTAAGCATATACCCCAGTAACCCAACAAATCACTAATTCTATAGTACTATCTAAGTCCGCAGGGAGATGTCCAAGACACATAAGAAATTGTCATTTTTTTGCATTTTCTGTAAAATAAAAAGTGCTGTAAATCTGGCGAACCTAATATCAATTTGGTATGCCCTAATAGTAACTCACTGGTGTATTGATCACTGACATACTGAACAGAGGTTTATGATGTTTATGTCACAGAATGCACTAAATGTTTCTATAGGAATAGGACGGATCACTTTTTTTTTTACATGTGAAAGGTTTCCTTAGAAACTCAGAAATTGTGTGAAACTAATAACTTTGGTGTTCAATAGAACAGTAAAAGATCAAATAAGATATATGACTGTGTATAGGTTAGAGTTTATTAAGTAATTTCTTTGTGAATAAGTAACCTATGGATGCAGAGCTCAGCAAAGTGACCGTGGTTTCCTATTCACGAAGAAATTACTAAATAAATTCTAACCGACTCAGTGTTAGCCCCTCCCAAATTGCATCAGCTTTAAAATTAATCTGTGCGCCTGTCAAAATGACCTGTCAATCACTGCAAGATAGTGTGACGTTATTTAAATCAGTGTTGACACTTACAGCCATCGAGCCTTTGCAAATGCAAACAGTAGGCGTGACTTTATGCGATTGCGCAGTTATAGAAGTTTACTTATTCATGAGGAGTTGTCTTCAGCAGTAAGTAACGATTCTTCACAAATAAGAAACTGAACATTTTAAAAATCTAGCGCCCCTGATTGGCTGACAATGTTGGGCAAACACTAAGGACTGTTTTTGTGAACATTCTGCATGGAACCAAAAATAAAACTTTTATACCAGTACTGTACAGCACAGGGGCTTCTCTCAAAAGCTTTTTACCCTATAAATTATAGAGAAACCCGTGTAATGTACAGTAGAAAGCGATGATTAAGTACATCGGAAGGTCAATCGTTCGCTCCTCAGTAGTGCATTTTAATTGATTATGATTTCCAAAAGTCAATTATTGCTTTTAGTAAAATTACAACATATACTGGTAAGAACTTTTATCTGAATGTACATGATAAAATTTAGATTTTTGCCGAACTCAAGTACTTTTATCCACTATGGCTAGATTAAAATGCTTAGGAGTGTCATTTTCAAAACAAATGTCAATTTTTATTATGCATATTAGTTAGAAACAAATTTTAGCAACTGGTCCTTTTCATGCATATCTTCAATTTCAAAATAACCATTCTGATAATGTTGATAATCAAGCATGGTTTCAGTCCGATATTTCATCCCCCATGTTTTGCTCAGGGCACTTTCTTGCTGTCATTTTGAATCCACATCACCACAATCGGACAAACAAACCAAAGACAGATGAAAGAGGACAATCTTCAAGCGGGACACTTCACTATCAAAATCAATACAGCAATTTTCGACTTGGAATATTCTAGCAGCAGCGAAAACAGACCAATGCATTTAAACTTGACGCTCCCTTAGCGGACAGTATTAGCCTTGTTTACGTGCCAGAGTGTTCCAAGTTGTCTCCTGGTGTTTTCCTCTATTTCCCCCATAAAAAAAAATAGTGAAATGTCAACTCCTTTAAATCAACGTCTTTTGTGATTTATGAACAAAAGTCAAGTCCAGGGAAAAACTATTCACACTGAATAACAAAAGCATTAATTCAGGTAGTCCAAGCTTCTGAGACTTCCCTTCACTTTTAATTCTCTCAGGGAGTAAGTCAAAGACAAATCCATAGAAAAACTCAAAAGCCTTGTGGCTGAAATTTAGCCACACTTATTTTAAACAAGAGCACTGCGAAACGGAGCATTATACGCCCGAAGAAGATTCGGCTTGAGGTCTTTAATAAACATTTAGGTTAGGCTAGTATACTGCTTACTAGGTGTGAAGTGTTTACAACAAAGGCTTAAACTTCCAATATTGAAACTTTAATGATACTTAAGTTAGCAGTGCTAATAAAAACCTTTGTTCAACAGTATTTTTTTACAACATAGAATAATTGTAAAACAACATACATACTGGTAAGTAGTGCAATGAAGGATGTACTAATATGGAATCAGATTTTATGAAATGAAATATTTTTATAAAAAAAATCGAATATCTGAAACTTCCTTAGAAAATCTGAGAATACAAGTTTAAAAGTAGCAGGACTTGGAAAGTGCTCACAACACATCCTTTTAATGTAGCAATAATTTGTATAAAGTCATCTAAAAATTGCTTTATTGGTTACAAAGTTGTGGCTTGGACACGTTTTCTAAAAATTCCTTTATTAGTAGTAACACAAAGTTGTGGCCTGGACACGGAATTGCTAACGGAATTGCTAATGCCCCCCAGTGAAATTAGCCTTTGAGGTACGGACCTGGAAAGCATGCTTGACAAATCCTTTTAATGTAGAGATGATTTGTATAAAGTTATTTGAAAATTGCTTTAGTAGTAACCCAGTTATGGCCTGGACATGGAATTGCTAACGTCCCCCCCATGGTGATTCCAGTGTTTGAGGTATGGACCTGGAAATTGTGCGCAACACATCCTTTTAATGTAATGATGCTTTGTATAAAGTTATTTGAAAATGACTTTATTAGTGACCAAGTTGTGGCCCAGACACAGATTTGCTAACGCACCCCCATGGTGATTCTTGTCTTTGAGGTATGGACCTGGAAATTGCGCACGACACATCCTTTTAATGTAGTGATGATTTGTATAAAGTTATTTGAAAATCGCTTTATTAGTTACAAAGTTATTGCCCGGACACGGAATTGCTAACGGACGGACAGACGGACGGACGGACAGACGATGGAGGCCATAACATAATACGACCCTTCAGGCGTATAAAAATATTGGAAGGTATACAAAAAGATATCTTCTAAAACAGAGTTTTCAGGGGCAGATCCAAGGATCCAGGAATTGATGTTAGATGGTGCTTTGCTTAGGGGCATAACCACTGCACCCCCCCCCCCCACACACACCAATCCACCAAATTTAATGTCCGAAATGGTGCATTTTGAGTGTATTTCGTTACTTTTTTTCTCCCATATTGACATAAAGTCGACTAGGACGATTAGAGGGGGGCTGCTACCTTAAATCCGCTCATGGTTTTATTAACAGGCAAAAGTATCAATCTTTACCTCAAAGACATAAGCAGTTTCCAGCAGGTATCAAAATCCACCATATTGTTTTTATTGACTATCATGTTGATAAAAAACTTGGATTTTCAAAGGGAAGTAACCCATGACAAAAATTAAAGCGTCAAAAGGTTATAAAAGAATCATGGAAGTCCGGACTATAATTCAGTTTGCTACCAATGAGACATTTAGCAATATTCCGTCAAGCTATTAAAAGTATTTCAAGAACGTACCATACATGAAGGTCAAATTTTGTTGACCAATTTAAATCACAATTTCATTATGAAGTATTTTTAAAAAATTGAAACATTGGGGAAAGATTTCTACCTTTTTATGATTAATGATTTAGTAACAATGCATCAAATGTCAGCTATTGAACACGTACAATTGATAATGTTTGACAGACTAGTATTTCAAATTTGTAGCACTTTATACTGATTGCCACGCCTTAATTCAAGATCTCAAAATCTTCTTCTATTTCTATATGCAGTTATTGAGTTCTTGCGCTAGGATGACAATTTATCATTCTTAAACTGGCTAAAGATCAAATCAAAATCAGGCATCCAAAAATAACCAATAAAAAATCATCCAATCATTATGATCGTATGTCAAAGTCACAGCAGAGTCCTTCAAAAAAGCAGCTGCAGCCAATTATATAAAACTGGTTAATTCTTTGGTTTGGTTCAAGTTATCCAAAATATTTATTGATTGGTCAATATTAATTCAATTATGACTATAAACCATTCAAAACCGGGATAAAATCAGTCCAAACCCGGCGACAACTCCCCCCAAAAAAAGACTGGTTACAAAGTCCGATTATATATTAGAAATGTCCGAAGAATTATGTTACTTTCGCGATGTGTATTCTGTCAATATTTTTTCGCAATGTAGCAACTCGTAAGAGGGCTTGTAAACAATCTAACAAGAAACGCTGCGATCGTAATCAATTGCGGCCGGCGGTAAGCGGTCAGACGACAAAAAGTGTAACAGTATTGTGATTTATTTGACAAATGCTACTTCAGTGGATCAACATTCAACTGATAATCTTTAATAAACAAATATATCTATATTCATAATCAAAGCTTTTAGCTTCAAGTCTGATATAGACAACAAATTTTTCATTATATTTTATTAAAATGACGTAAGCAACCCACTTAGCTTTGAGACTCTAGTTAATCAAGCCTTCTCTGTTGATGTCCTAAAGAATAAGGGCAGGAACGATTGCAAGCGTCTGTTAATTAATAGATATCGAGTGTTCAACATAGCGGAAAAAGAAGCTGGTCGCAGTGGTCTGATGGTAACCAGGACACTTTTATTGGGAGTAATTTTGAATGTCTGAATGACCCAAGAAGGATTGTGTATTATAATTTCTACAAATTTTACTGACTAGTCGTTTTTGGCGGAAATTATAAAAAAAAGAGAAAAAAAATTGGACCGATTTTTTTTTACACTTTTTGAAACAGAAATTGGTCTGGCTTGGTCAAAATCGGTCCAGACCGGCAAATTGCCGGTTTTTAGAAGCCCTGATTCAAAATGTTTTAATGAGTCAACTAACCAAAAGACAAGCTGTGGAAAACAAATGGCTGCTTGGATAGATTTAAAACTATGACGTAGCCTGCCTGACTTACCTGTGGTTCTGCACTAAATAGTCCAAAATTTTAGCCAGCTGTTTTTCAAAGATGGCCACCCGTATCCAGAGGTATTTAGGGCTGAAGGAGATCGACGTCTGTCTCTTGGTCTGATTCTTATTTGTATCTAAGGACTTCCTGAAAGTTTTGTATAAGAAATCATTGGATTGTCATCTGAGTAAATGAGTCATGTTGAGGTGTTCACCATAACGACAAAAACAAATTTTAACAATGCCATAGGATTACAAAATAAACTACATTGTGTAAAATTAAATTATAGAACCTTTTCAAAAGTTCGTTAAAATAGCTATGAAGCTCGAAACCTCACAAAAATGAAAACATTAATTTTCCTCTGCAGGAAGTATTTTTGCTGATGGCATTACATTTAATCAGCATTTAATCCAAAAATAACTGAAATATCAAAGTTACATGAAACAAAGCAGCGCAATAAAAAAACTAGAAGCGCCGCAATGCGACGAAACCAGGTTTTTGTTATGGGCAATCAGAAATTATAGCCAATTAATTTGTTGTATGACTTTATCTTTACTTTTATCAAATAGAGACGTAACTAAAAATTACTCTAATTAAATTTCTTATGTAGTACTACTTCAGAAGACATTTTTTCAAATATAAATTTGTTTAATATAAATTTGTTTAAAAATACATGTTATTTCAAAATTTAAAAATAGAATGAAATAAAAAAAATAATTAATAAACAACTGAAAACAGGCCTGTTAAACATCGTTGTTAGCAACAAAAAACTCTTTAGCCTAAACCACTACAGTGCTATATGTGCACTTACTGGGAAACCTTTTAGATATTTGACCATTAAACACAAAATTATCAGAAATTCCTTCCAATGAGAAGTTGAAATTTAAATCCACTCATGTCTTTGCTATGAAATTCATACACTGATATAAAGGAAATATATATCAATATATAAGCGGTCACTTTATATAGATTTATAAGTTTTATGCTTTTTTATGTTTTTGTCTTTATAAAATTTATATTTTGTATTGCCAAATTTTGACAAAATCACATAGATTTATCTGAGAAAAATGAGAGTGATACCAATAAGCTAATATATTGGAAATGTCATTTGCTAATTAATAAAAATTCTAAATTCTACATGCTACACTTGAAAGCATATGTAGTTTAGTTTCCAGCACCCGCCTATTGGAGGCAGAGTCTTATTTCCAGCATTGATGATACACAGATCCTGCAGAGATTGTTGAATAAAATGTTTTCTTGAATGTTAGAATGAAATTAAGAAAAGATCTTACAAGATGTCAATCAAATTTCTAATCAATACTGCAATGGAAATCTTACAAGATGTCAATCAAATTTCTAATCAATACTGCATCACCAATGCTGCAAGAGTGCGGCTTCTGCTAAAGCTACCATAAGCTGGATTAAGGCATAAACTTGTTACCCAATAAAGTAAGAAAGTTTTGTTTTTCTATAAATCAACAGGAAAATTAATTTACCTTGTAAAATATTCTCAAAAAATCAGTTGTCTTCTTTTTGAAAAAACCCTTAAGTTTTTAACTTACACTCAACAAAAGTACCTTGACCTTCTTCCCCACCCTCAAAAGCAAGTTCAATCTGCAGCTTCATATAAGCTATATTCACACTAAGATTCATCACTATCCATCAATTCTAACTAAGTTGTTGGGCAGAAAATCATTTTTCTATTTTTAGGAACAGTGACCTTGACCCCATCTCCCAAGCTAGCTCTTCACATAAGCTACCTTCGCTCTAAGTTTCATCAATATTATTGCTATGACTATGACTTAAAGCCTTGCTGAATCTGAAGGATAATTACTCCATAGTTATAATGAAAGAATCTCCCACAATTTTTCTACTAACCTTGATTGAGTTCTTGAAGGTTCATTATTCAGTTCAATATCGCTGACTAGTCGAACGACCTCCATAGCTGGCTCAAACGACTTGGAAACTTTTTGCAGCAGAGCTGTAGTGTTGCTGAATTTAAACAACCCCAGAGCTCGCTTACGTAGTCCATGTAGTAAACAAGCCTCTACAGCCCCTGTTTGGAAAAATAATAACATGGAAATGCATTTTAGAACATCTTCATATTAGACTGTTTTATTTTTCACATATTTGAATTGTAAGATAAAGAGTTCCATTGATATTTAACTATTTTGATTTATATTTTTAACAAAACTAGAATTCAGAGAATCTGAATATGACAATTTAGGGTCATAACTCTAGAATGTTAACAGAAATCTGACTGGTAATCTATGAGCCAATAATATACATATAAAAATTACTACCAAGTTTCATGAAGATTGGACAAGAAATTTTCAAGTTAGAGAGAGAACAGGAAGTGCAACATGACTGTTCATGAATACATGGATGACAAAGCCAGACAAGATGTTCCCTTTGGGTTTTCAACGCTATGTAGGCGACACAAATAAAGCCGGTTAAAAATTATGTTTTATTGGCTCTTAAGAATATTTCTGCACAATAGAACCTCGTTTTAAAGTCTTCATTGATAGAATATGTACTTCTAATATGATTACCTTCTTCCATGGACAAGATGAATTTTATTGTTCAGGAAGTACAGTAAAGTTTATTAAAGTCTCACTTTTCCAGACATATCCAAACATGATACCTATGACATTCACAAGATAACAAGGAAGTACTCTTTGAGAATAAAAAAATATTATGATGAAGCAATAATTCTTGGTTCAGTATCAGCTATGTGAATGTGGCTTAGCTAATTCGTGATTCTTAGATCTCATTTGACAATAATGAGTGATTAAATTCTGTCAACTCATCAAAAATACATTTAATAAGTCTTAGTAGAAGCAAGGTCTTATTGGAATCATTACCCACATTCATTCATTTTCACATGAAAAATGTACTTTTTGTCATGTTCAAAAACAGTTCATGTAAAGAAATTTAGAAATGGCATTGTGCAACCACTAATACCTGTATTCAACAATGTTCAAGAGTGTTTACTTTTTTTCTTCTGCACTTTTCCTTTAATATCAGAATATTACATGTATACATTATATTTTTTACAACGATTATGAAGAAAGTAATGATAACTTATACTAAGTCATTAACGTTGGCACGATGTTGCGTGAGAGTGTGGCCTTGTGTTGAAGGGGAAACCGGAGTACCCAGAGAAAACCTACTAGTTCGACTTGGAGACCACTAACCAAGCTCACATGCACCCTGGCTGGGAATCAAACCCGGGTAGCCTTGGTGAGAAGCGAGTGATCTTACCATTGCACTAACTGGACAACCACAATGTTACATGCAGTCGGAGCTTTACCATTAAATAACTATTCTGCAAATGAATAACAGCTTTATTCACTTATACCACAAATTTGTCATGAATGTTGTCCTTGGCAACATGGTACAAAACACCAGCAATGGAGAACTTACCACAAAGGGAAGTAATACTGCTACTTTCTTCATGGACAAACTTGCGAGTCACCGCTTCTTCCATTATCTGCTTCACCTGAAAGCAAGGAAACAAACATTTATAAGTGTTTCATACTTCAGAGTGAAAGGTATTAGTGTTTCATACTTCACAGTGAAAGGTATTAGTGTTTCATACTTCAGAGTGAAAGGTATTAGTGTTTCATACTTCAGAGTGAAAGGTATTAGTGTTTCATACTTCAGAGTGAAAGGTATTAGTGTTTCATACTTCAGAGTGAAAGGTATTAGTGTTTCATACTTCAGAGTGAAAGGTATTAGTGTTTCATACTTCAGAGTGAAAGGAATTAGTGTTTCATATTTAAGAATGAACAATATTAGTGTTTCATACTTCAATGTGAAAGGAAACAAACTTGGTATGGCATAAAGGTCTAATCAAATTCACATGCCCTAATACATGTGCTCGTGTTCCTTTCATGGGTCTTTTTCCCAGTTCTGGGACTGGAACATGATGCTTTTCTTATCTCTAAACTTGCATGAAAATACACTTTGTTCCAATGAAAACCATAACATCGGCACCATTTGTTTTTAATGCACCTGCTCTGGCTGCTGATGCAATGCATAAAAACCCATATCCTATTGCATAATTTAGGCTACACACAACCTATTCCTGCCAAAAGTAATGAACTGATTCATTGAAGCCAAGAGATCAGAGGACAATTTTATTAATTTACACAGCATGATGTAGCAGATACTGACTGCTGATTGGTCAGTCCTGGGTTTTCAACTCCGCCTACCATCTAGGTGATGGGTAATTGTTAAAAGCGTTTGATGTTTATGACTCTATACATGACTGATAATGGAATTAAATGGATTTTAAAGGGACTCTTATGGCTTGTAAAATGCACTTTTTTATTACAAAATAAGGTGTGGCAAATAATAAGGAGTGTTAAAACTAAGACAATGAGAGCTGAAACCCTTCAGCAAATGTTGATATGTGCTCAAATATTGTCTTTGAAGACCTTATTTTTCAATACAGTTACTAATGAGCTATAATGATTCATGGTTGTGTGATTGGTTGATTGGCATTATCATGTGATGTTATCAATGTATTGTTGAAAGGTCAAAATATCCATCTCTGTTGTATAAGTCCTTGTGGTTGCTGGGTCATTTTTCTGACTTTTCTTGACTTGACCGGCTGGGTTCACACTCCACTTAAATGAAAATATTTTTATATTTTAATTGGATTACTTTCTGCAATTTTGATATTATAGAGTAATATCACGATAAAATGAGTGTTTACAATCTATGCATTAGCAGGAAACTTAATTTTTGGTCCAAAAACATGAGAGAGTCCCTTTAAGAAGCTTGCTGAATGGGAAAAAATGGTATTTATAGCAGGCAGGTTGTGTATAAAAGTGTGTTCAGTGAGCCAATAGGACATTTACCATTTCAGCATTTTATTCTTCAATGTGAAAGGAAAACCAATGGTGTATTTAAAGTTTTGTCATGGTCATTGTTGAAGCGCCACATTGAAATGATCACACTAGTGTTGGGAATCGGTTCCAGTTTGACTATTGCTGATCGGTTCCACTCAAGTAACCGATTAACAATAATACAATCGGTTTTTGACAATACCTTTATTGTAGTTTTATTCTTGTATAATAACTTGTTATTCTTAGGGATGCTTATGTAATGTGTATGTTTGAAGTTATTAAGTGTTGTTGTTGCTTTCAGTCAGATTGTTAACAATAACATCTGAACACTACTAAATGTATCAACGAACTTGAAGGATTGGTTGAAATTAACTGAATGCAAATAATGAAAGAAAAGAATTTCAAGAACGATTTCATGCCCAATAAATCCATTTTCAGTAATAATCGATCATCGGAACATCACTAGTTCACACCAAACACCCTTAACACAGTTAACGTCAGTAACAATTTACACTCGACCTCCATTGTGTTACAAAATAGTTAGTAGTTAGTACTTTGTATTAAATTGGTATCTGCCAAAAATATTGAAATATTTAGTATAGTTGAAGTCACTTTGCAATAAGCACAACAAACCGTATGGTACATAATGAGATTTTGTTGAGAATAACTTTAATAGAATTTATTATAGAACGTTTAAGAGCATCAGCATAAATTGTATTCGTATTAAGCAAAAAAACCTTAAGCTTAATTATCATTGGAAAATTTCTTCCAAACCTAAGAATACTTGCTCTCATGTTTAGACATAGTTAACATTTAAACACAGCTCATAATTCATTTATACCACTTAACTTAAAACATTTATGAACTTTAAAATTAAATTATATAATCAACAAGAGCTGTTGCAAACACGTGCTTGAAAATTTCACACTTTTAACTATAAATCACGGGTCGAATAATATTAATGGTTCATCAAATTTATCATATGCAAGATTCATATCTGACTGAATTTGTTAAGTAGGTTGGATGGTTGAGTACCTTTGTATAAAGTCTCAATGCAATACATCACATAGACGCAGGGATTTTACTTATGTGATCTTACATGCAAAACCAGTTGCAATCAAATGTCCATAATTTGCATTATATTAAAGGTATAGTTATGTCACTTGATTTGTTTAGTAGGTTGGATGTTTTGGAAATTGTGACATGTGTAAAAACCCAATGCAATAAATGAAGTATTTGCTGAGAAATATTGAGATAAATGTCACATGCTTACAATCAATGACACCAATGACAACAATGACGCCTGGGTGATAGTAAAGCTAATATATCGAAAATGGCATGACCAATTATTTCTGATGATCAATTACGATTTGAGATCGATTTTAAATCCCTAGTTGACGTTAGTACCAGTGTTCTTGCTTGAATTCTGATAAATCTTAGCTTCCTTTTGCACTGCAAGGTCAATTTGATCTGTTACTGCACAACAATATCAATATCAATATGAGTTGGTTTCAGAAGTTGTCTGAAAATAAGCAATTTACTTAAGTACTTAGGCAACCAAATTGAGAATCTATTTGCACATACATCAGAACTTTTCTAGTTAATTACAAAATCATAAACCAAATATCCATTTATTGACTAGTGGATGTGACCCGGTTTTAATATATTGCAGGTAATTTGTGTGCTAAGGATTGTGCATGTCCTCTGGGAAGCCTTTTTAATAGTATTAATGGATGTCGAAACTTCACTTTAGGAAATACACTCAATTACGTTTATAAATTAATTGAATTACATTTATAAATAGATTTAACCGCATTCATTCAGAAAAAGTATTTCTCCATCTGCTACCGCAGCTTTGTTTTTCTTGGAATTTATTATCAGATGAAATTATTGTCTTGAAATCTGGACCAGTGACGTCAATAGCAAGAATAATCAATGTATATCTGCGACCGGTTCTCCAACACTTGTATGTGTTACTTCCAAATTGTCATTGATTTTCTTCCTCAGATTTTTTTCTCTGTTGTACTTTCAGAATGAATGCTACACAGCATAAATGTGTATTACATGTGCTATCATTAAAAGCATATTTTTCTTAATCAAAATTTGATGAACAAAAATAGGCTTAAAAATGCCTGCAATTGTAAAAAGCTCATTTAATGTATTTTTTTGTGTGTGCAGTTTTTATTCCAGTAAAAATACACTTGAAGAGTATTATGTAAGTGTATTCTTCTTCATACGACTCATGCAGAAAAAGGTAAAAATGCCTCAGTCACAGCATTTTAGTTCAATTTAATTCACTTTTAATTCACTCTGAAGTGAAAAAAATAATCTTAAAAATACAGTGCCAATACTCCTTTGTTAAATGAAGATTAAATGCGCATTAATGATACACATTTTTGAGAAGGGTACCAGCATTTAACATGTTTTACCTAATCAGTTGGGGCTGTATGCATATAAATTATGGGACTTCAGCCTGTTGTTGATTCCTTACAGATGGGTTTTCGACAGACCGGGTGAGATCGCCGTTCAGGAAATAGACCTTGCCAGATTGTTTCCAAAGATGTTTTTGATTCCTGAAACACCTCTAATCCATTGGATTTTGACAGACATCCTTAGTGCAAGACTCTTGTAGCACCTTCTATTTCATCTTCTATCACAACAGTCTTACTTTCAGCCCGCAAATTATATATAAATCTAAGTTGAGCTCAATGAATAACTCTGAATTGACGTCAGCTTAAGTATTATAAATCTAAGTTAACGTCCCATCAATACCAAAATCTAAGTTAACGTACCATCAATACCAAAATCTAAGTTAACGTCCCATCAATACCAAAATCTAAGTTAACGTCCCATCAATACCAAAATCCAAGTTAACGTCCCATCAATACCAAAATCCAAGTTAACGTCCCATCAATACCAAAATCTAAGTTAACGTCCCATCAATACCAAAATCTAAGTTTACTTAAGCTCAATACAAATTAAGTTGACGTCAGCTCAGTACACAGTCATATATGTTGATGTCAGATCAAGACATAAATCTAAATTGACGTCAGATCAATACCAAAATCTAAGTTGACATCAAGTCAATACAATAATATAAGTTAACATCAGATCAATACATAAATCTAAGTTGATGTCAGCTCGATACATTTTTCTAAGTTGACTTCATATCAATACATTACCGTAATATAAGTTTTTATTATATACCCATCATTAATATACACGCAAAAAATATATTGCAAATACTGAAGTGCAATAATTCCACTCCAGTGCAATACGACCATATTATGTCATAACAAGTATTGTTGTGGTATGTTAAAATGATGTTATAAAACAAAATAGTGCATCGTTAAAATGACATTTATTATGAAAACATGTGGCCTTTAAGTGATCTAACCAGTAATGTATATAATAAAAGGGTTATTAGTACTGCGCTTTGATCCGGAATGTCGTATTCGAATCTCGTGGATTTTTGCAGATTTTTATCGTGTAATCTATGGTAAGTTATAACCTCAGATCATTACCAAAATCTAAGTTGACTTCAGTTCAATACCAAAATATAAGTTGACCTCAGATGGATACATAAATCTCAGTTAAAACCTCAGATCAATACCAAAATCTAAGTTGACTTCAGTTCAATACCAAAATATAAGTTGACCTCAGATCGATACATAAGTCTAAGTTGACGTAAGAAATCGGGAAATTGCAATATTACCTAAACAGCAAGTATGAATTGAAAAACAAAATATGTTAAAGCAAAACAATAACTATTTTTAACACAAGAACCACTGAAGTAAACAATAAACAAAAAATAAATTCATTTTGTTCTAGTAATTTTTAAATGAATGAACAGTTAGAATATAAAATGTACAATTACGATAATCAATCTTAAAGTATGACAAACAAAAGGTGGCAAATTCCATAATTAGGCATACATTTCGCCAAGTACATCTGTGACCAAGCCTGTCAGAATTTCCCGTGTCAAAACAGCATGGAGAGAAAGGCTTCGCGTGACCGGATAAATGTATCCCCTGGTTTTGGCAGTTTGAAGATTGGATTTACAAGAGATCTTGTTAACCATTTCTCTTGTTTTGCTATTACACTGCTATATTAGGAAATTCCGCCAAGTTTCTGTCTCAATACTCTGTAACACATGGGGTTTCTAATGTTCAACATGTTTTGATACTTTATACATAACACACCTATTAATAATTTCCCACAGCGGGGGGGGGGGGGGGGGGGGGGGGGGGGGAATTGGCAGACACACACAGGGTATTGAAAACTGCAAATTTGTTGTCTAAATCTCATCCATGGAGCAGGGAAAAATTTCAAAATTTCAAAATCCCTGGAGTCGGAGAAATTCAAGGCATTTAATATCTTTCAAAGTCTATTTCCATGGTGGAGGTGTCTACAGCAGGCCAGTCAAAACCTGCTTGTCAGGTGTCATCAGCTGACTTGTACAAGTCAGAGTTATGGACCTTGCAAAAAATATAAGAGCTATTTTGTTAATCGATGCAAGGATCACTTTTGTATGATCAGATCTTTTAAGTAGCTATAACACCTTAAAACTAATTAACATCTTTATTTAACTGAAATTCTTGATTGTATGATATTTTGTCATGAACTCGCTGACAAGGTGACCCCGCTGTTGAATTTCATATTGACACTGGTGACAAAAATATTGACAAAAAAATAGTGAATGTGTATGAAGGTTCAAAAATATCTCATGAACATATTATGAGATAAGTTTACAAGTCAACAACGTTATTTTTTTCTTAGATAAGCTGAATAGAACAGCCCAGCTTACAACGAAAATTACAATGAAATGTACAGTAAATTAATTACTACTAAAAATATTAATTTGTTTTACATGCTATTAATTAAATGGATTAAAGTTTAGTTCATCTATTTCAGGGTCTGTATTTACTAACAAATTGTGTCTGCCAGTTTGAGAGACAAGACGTGAAAATGCAAATCATCCTTTTATTCTATAATTGGTATCATACGGGTAATATCAGTTAAAGGAACTTGACACCAGATGGTTCCAAAATCGACAAATACTGCAGTTTTTCCTCAAAACAAGACTAGAATTGCTAATATTAGCTGGTATGAGAGCTAGTATGAGGTCGAAATTACATCATTTTATATGATTAAAATTATATTTTGTCGCTGCTTCAGCTGAATTTAGCTGTTTTAAACATTTATATTCGGCATGTGAAAGCCACGTGATTAGATGGTTGACAAATCCAGTAATTTTTCAAATTGGAAAAATACACAAAAACTGAAAGATACATGTGTCGTGAGTGATGTGATACATTAGTTATTAAGATTCAATGATATAATTTTATTTACGTTTTTGACAAATTTCGCGTTTGTATCATCTGGTGTCTAGTCCCTTTAAACTTAATTGTCAAATGCAAAGTTGGACAATTATTCACACATTTCTAGCTTTACTTAATTAATTATAAATAATCACATTCAAAAATTCTCTTTTCTAAGTCTAAGTCCCAGACTGAAGACATTAGTGAATATCATCATGGCGCCACTGGCTATTGATCTAATAAGAAAATATATATGTTCTAGTTTCGATGCACAGATATAAAAATATCACCTGGAAATTTTCATCAAACCTATGGAAGTGTTCTTATCATGATAACCTTAGGCAAAAATATGTGCTTGAAAATTATCTTTGTAATAAGATCAGATTATTAAATCTCTACGGATTCTCAGTTACATTAATGCAATTTCAACACAAGACGAAAATTTCCATAATTTTCAAAATGTATTAAAATTTCTTTATAACAGGATTCAAAACACTGCGGTAGTGGCATTGTAACTGAATTATGTCGGTACAGCACTCAGATATGGGAAGTTTTCAATTCCAGGAGGACGTTTTACGTCAATGCGTGGGCAGAGAAGAGACAAGCCAATATGATCAGTGAGGCAAGTTGCGGCTTTCAGATTAGTAACCTACAAAACCGTGAGGAAAAACATGGCTGGTAATGGAATCGTTTTCTGAGAACAATAACATTTTACAAGTATTGGTAAAACCACAAATGAACCTAATAAAATAGCGGTTAGAGAAGTCTCAATGGCTTTCTTGATAAATTGATTTGGTTGTCTGAAATTTCCACATCAAAAAAAGACAGGGAAAAAAAACATGTTCGAAAATCTTATTGGCAGCTGAGTGGATCTTAGAGCTTCATCTTAGAAAAGAAAATTCTCAAAATTGCGTGCAATTAAGCCAAATCACCGTTTCTGGATGGACCAATTTATTCACTGTTTCTTCATCTGATCAGGCTCCAATTTTTCAAAAGTTCTTAAGCATAAAAAGCTGAAGTATCTAATTTCATTAAGCCAAATTCTTTTAATACTTAATCCTAATATTTTACTAAATAAAATTAGTTGATGGTGATTATCATAAAGATAGTTTACATATAATTTCCAAAATGTCTTACAATTGTTAACATTTAATACAAACTATACCAAAACAAAAAAGTGAGCCTAGCTTTATACTTTTGGGACTACAGATCTCAAGACATATCGAGAAATATGGGCCTCAATATCAACAGAGTACACAGTTCTTTCATTAAAGCAATCAAAACATGTTCATAACAATCAATGCAGTTCTTGCCTATGAATAAAAAGTCATGTCCATAATATAACTTAAAATGTTTTCCATAGGCGCCACATTCAAAAACTTATGTCTCCCCTGAACAGGAACAATTTACAAGAATTTTTATTTGAAGCGTAGAAGGCAATATGGACGAAAACAAGGGGAGATAAAAATGCCGCCAAAGTTTCAGGTTTTATCAAATTTGTCCCAATAGATTCAGAGAAATATTTCAGACATTTTTTTAACTTATTTGAATTTAACCAAAATATAAGGGGAGATATTTTGCAATAATGAGTCCAAAAGGAGCAATTCTTCTGCAATGCACAATTTATCATTGTCATCTATTGATGTTATAAGTTTTTCTGAACTCCTTTCTGTTTTCGAGAAAAGTCTGGTGATAAAATGTTTGATGGAATTCATAGTACAAGGGAAAAGACAAATAACTTTGCAAGAATTTAGTGACAATAAGTTTAATTCAGGTGCTTTATTACAATTTAACATTGCTGTTGATCAGAGTTATATTCAAATTGTTCAAGTAATTGGAAGTTATGCCTATTAAAAAACTCTTTTAAGCAATTTCAAGAAAAGAGAAGATAACTCTGCAACAATTTGACCAAGAGTAATCATTATTTCACTGTACACAAGTTTCACATTCGCTTCCATAAATCTTCTGTTTCAATATACTCCTTTGAATAGGGACAATGGCCTGGCCCAATTTTGTTTACACCTATGAATAAGGGGAGATAAATTTCAACAAAGTGCCCCAGAGTTACAATACTTGCAAGGTGCACAAATTCACATTTCAATCTATCAATGTTCCAAGTTTGTCGAGAACAAAAACAGTTTCTTCCTTCATCAAAGCTGATGGCGAAGGGAGAATATAATAAGTCAATAAGACATGTCCAGGGGATCATTAAGTTGTAAGAAAAGGGGAGAAATTGGCCTAAATACACTTCAAAATGCGCCAATTGTGATATAAAATCAAGCATCTGTTCATATCGGTACACATACAACTTGTTACATTGGCAAACCATTATGCACCAGTCAATTATATCCAAGCCCCCCCCCCCAGGTCAGGGGAATAGCGGGATCTTTTACTTTCAGTCCATCCAATCCCGGGTAAACTCCCCGCCCTGCAGGGACAAACTGCTGGTAAAATTCTGCCAAATGCCCCCACACCCCAGGATACCTAGGTAAGGCCCATTCTCCACTATTTTCAATGCGAAAACAAAACCACCGCATTCACTAGGCACTATTGGCAGTATACCCCCGGACCTCAGGGGCTGTGGTTAATTGACTGGTGCATTACTCCTATCAATTTACGACCGGAACAACCAAGTTTGACCAAATCACTTCTAAACGATGATTTCCCTTGATGAGTGTTGAGTTTGAGTTTTATATATAATGAAAATGGAAGTAAGCGTTTTCCATTGTTTTCAATCAAGTAAGTTCTGCATTTGAAACAAGCCTATTATGTATGTAAAATACCTGTGTGTTTGCACTTCAATGCGCCAGTAGACTATAACAAGGCCATTACAATTTACTGAATGAAAACAAGTTGAACACATGACGAAATTACCTAAGGGTGTACAGCAAATACACTTTATTAAGTAAAAAGTAACTCTGACATTATATAAGTGAAGTGAAGACTTTAGAGTAAAACATAACAATTTTAATAAAATGCTATAAAATTAGGCTATCAAGTTCTTGGAACTGGATGCGACAGTATGTATGGCACACAAATGGTCAGGTTGACCCTTCAGTCAAACTTTTCAAGTGTCTTTTAAGGGCCTTTTTGAATTTTCAAAACGTATTTGGTAAAATGGAAGCCCTTATCCTATATTTCATTAATAAAATATTGTGCATACATTGAACATGCATTTATATTCAAAAGGAATAGTGATGGGTAATTATTGGAATAATTACAGAATTGTGTTTGTATGTATACAGAGGATATAGATCTGTGTGTTCCAGTGTAAGACACAGTAACATATTTAACCAGGCCAACATCGAAAATTATAAAAATATTTACTTTAGATTATGCACCAGTCAATTGTAACTACGGCCCCCCCAGGTCCAGGGAATAGCGGGGACTTTGACTTTTGGTCCAGCCAAGCCCGGGCAAAATCCCTGCCCTGCCGGGACGAACTGCTGGTAAAACCCCCGCAAAATGCCCCCGCACCCAGGGACCCTAGCTAAAGCCCATTCCCCGCTATACTTGGCGCATAGACAAAACCACCGCATTCACCCGGCACTGTGGGGCCACCTGGAAGGTAAAAACATGGCCCATTTCCCCGGCTATCACCGGTATACCCCCGGACCTGGGCCCAGGACCTGGGGGGGCCATGGTTACAATTGACTGGTGCATTATCTTGATGTGGAATAGATTGTAAATCTTACACTCAAATATAAAATATTAATATTATGTGGTTATAATTCATCAAATAAATGAAATATCGATATAAAATTGGAAAATTGTGCCAAATTTTAGCCAACTGACGTCATATGGGAGAACAAACAATGAAGTCATTTCCCATATGACGTCTGAGTTGACTAAAATTTGGCACAATTTTTCAAGTTATTAGCATTAATTCACATTTGGGGTTTTTTCGCAGAAATTTGATAAGAGAAACCGAGACATCATATTTTAATAAACTCACTGTTACAAATGGTGTGTTTATACTGATATCACTTTATACATTTTTTTGTGAATGGGTCCTTGAATTATGAAAATCGCGACAAATTTCCTAAAATTATGAATATACATAGAACATTTCTTACAAAGAAACATATTTTTTATACAGTATATAAGTTTATTTTTTATAACCCCCAGTAATTTTAGAACTTGTTTACAAGAACTTTGAGAGAGAATAAGATTGCATTTAGATGTATCCATACCAGCTGACTTGTTAAAGAGTTACTACAATTGTTCTTAATCTTTTAGGATTGTGAATTTTGTGTCCAAATTTTGTAAGAAAAAAGACACTTGGGGGATTGTAAATATGGCCCCATTTTCAGTTGTTTTTTTTTAAATAAAACACTGATAATCCAATCTTATATTTCATTAAACGTTTCAAAAATGCATGTAATAGGAAAATATATTCAGTTTTTAGAATAATTGCAGGTACAACATGTATAAGCAATAACATTTTTATTTCATAGGATTATAAATATCATTAAAAAAAATTATTTCTCACAATGATATTTTCAAAATTAATATAATTGCCTTTTGTTCATGCAATGTAATCAGCGCCAATCAAATGTGTACAAAAGATAAAAACAAGCATAATTTCAGGAATCTATATGCTATATTATGTCAGTACACACCCAATATCAACACTTCCCACACCCAATATGAAATGATGCCAGTGATGGTTAAAAATATCAATATATAGGGATTTATTTTGGAGCATAAAATATGCTTTTGTCTTGACAGGCTGGGTCAGTTTGCATTGAGTAGAATTAAGAAAAACATTCATGACCACTGCAAAATGAATGTCAATGCACTGATGTCTCTTGATCTTTTGAGTCAAAGAAGGGGCATAACTCAACAATAAGTTAAGCCAGAGTTATGGGCCTTGCTACCGATGTGTGCATTCATGACTGTCCTTTGCAACAATTGTGTACAAAGCTTCATATAAAAATCCAGTAAATTTTTCAGAGTAATTGCCAGAGTTATTTAAAAAAAAATTGAAAGAAATGCCACGAAAACACTGCTGCCAATTCTACTGACAATTGCAACACTGGAACGACATCAGCTTGACTAATAATGTTCTTTTCTACACAGTATTTGAAGCAATCACAAATGGTTCAGCAATAATTAACCTGGCATCAAAAAAAAAAGCATTATGGTCAATGGCAGGATTGCATATAATAGTTTCTGATCCCTATAAAATGTAGTTGTTACATGTAAATTAATCTCATGCTGTATGTTTTAAATGCATTATTATACACCACATGTACATCTGGCTTACCACAAACATGTGGTTTTGGATTCTCAATGCCAATAAACAATGTCATGAATTATTTATGTTCATGAAAGATCAATACACATGGTGCCAGAATATCCTTAAACTTAAAGACAGTAGACACTAACCTCTTTTTTGACAGCCCTTAAAAGGGTCTGTCGGGCTTCCTGTTGGTCCCCTAGCGACATGGATCGCTTGGAAAGTAGTGTCGAAGACATTTTGGACCAAATAACGGAATCCAGATTCTACAAATTCCACCCTGTGTCCAGCACCATCATTGATTGACTGTTTCTTATTAGAAAACCAATAATGGTCTGAGTGCACATGTTTTGATGCTAAACATGTCAGAAAGTAGTCCCTAAAATCTCGCTCCGTTCTATTGAAAAAATCAAGAAAATACAGTATATTTTCTTGCATTAGACATTTGAAATAACACTCAATGTTTTAATGTTTACGAGTATAGTTGACATCTTCTAAGTGCTGGTAATACAATTTACGCGTATGAATAATGTTGCTGCGAAAAGAAGTAGATAGCATAGGGGTCGTTTCAAGACATTAGTTACCTGTCAAAATGCAGTCAACACTCACCACAAACGAGGATTCTGCAACTATGATATATAATTATATATACGTTGGACATGGCCATGGTGACGCCGCGCAATAACTCAAATACATATAAACATATGCAACAATGCTAAGATAGATACATAAAACTTTATGTGAATATACTGAGAATAACCATACATTATACATGTATAAATACACGTCTTTAATTCTACATATCAGTCATATACATATTTACATATAGAGTAACATATAAGTGAATATAGCTTTTTTTAAATAATAAGTCAATATTCGAATAAAACGTATTTAAACAAATCCCTTTTATTCTAATTACAGCGTTCATAACAGTTTTCGTCTATTTTTTAACATTGACGTCGTGACGTCACAACTGTGATCTCGATTTGATTGGTCGTTACTAACGGACTGCCAGTTTCCAACGTCATTGTTTACACTGAACTTGTCAGAGTAAGTCGTATAATATACAGCTCCCGTGAAAAAGCATACAAAATCACAAAAAAAATAATAATATTTTAGATGAAAACGGTTGATATTACGAATTATTAGCATGACCCGTGCGTTAGAATTACCAAATGAGCAACGGGCGAAAGTGGACTGTGACATAGAGCCTTGTGCCAGTCAAATGTCCATGGCTCCTCCAGCCAAACTAGGTGATCTATATTCACCCTCGAGAAATCAAGACTTAACGATGCGTTCTACACGCCCCGTGTCTGCTGGCGAAATGTTCACAGATCGCGAAAGCAATGTCCCCGAAGGACATGTAGATGGAAGACGTCAAAGACAAGTTAAAGTCCAGTTGTCTGTAGTTTGCGCACCAAACTTGAACTGTTCTCCGTCAACAGAAACCAGAACAATTCCTGTGTTCAGCATCGACACCGCTAGGTCAGTAACACCTACGGACTTTCCTGTAGAGATTGAAGTTGCAGTCAGGTTGAAATCACACGCCAGGGACTTTTCCAGAGGCCAAGCAGCTGCCATTTCTCGGGTGAACGACCTAATGCTTGGTTCGTTGTTGTCCTCCATTCCCGGCTACTATGAGAAGGAGTTACCGGTCTTTGACACTCGTAACATTCCAGTCATAATTGACTCACCATTGACGCCTGGTCGGAACACCGTGCCTGATTCTCTCAGTGAGTTGGGCTTTTACCCGGAAAAGGATGTATCCCCGAGGTATTCCAGCACTTTCCATATGGCCGACAGTAGACAGGGTGAAAACGAACTCGTACCCTCTAAGACTTTCCGCCAGAACACGCCATTAAGTTTGACCTCGACGCCAAGAAACCTGAATATCAACCATGGACATGGCTCCCCTTCTGAAGACAATAATGCCTTCTTCGATATTGAGATTGACAGTGAGCGAGCCATTAGCCGGAGTGGCAGGCCCCGGGACTCTCAGACAGTAGTGCCAGTGCCTCGGCTCGACCTGAGTTTCTGTATGGACGTTGCCGACTTAAACCCCAGATCGAATCAGAGGCGTAAGACATACAGGCAAGTGTTAGTCGACATAAGGTTGCATATTTTGGGGCATATACTATGTTCATGCCAATTTATATGAACACAATTATTTGCACTTAATGAACATATGACGGTGAGCGAATAAATTAAGTTGATTAGAATTGGAATGTAATACTCAGGAAAAAATTATATTTATATCATTTATATCGTATGAATGTAAACGTGATTATAAAGTGCACATGTTTTTATTCGTTGTTGAAATTATTAGCAGCACATTGATTATAATATGGGTTTTGTACAGGTATATCTGTAAATATGTTATAAGTATTATTGTTATTTATTTATTGGTGGTGGTGGTTATTATTATTATTATTATTATTATTATTATTATTATTATTATTATTATTATTATTATTATCATTATTATTATTATTATTATTATTATTATTATTATTATTATTATTATTATTATTGTTATTATTATCATCATCATCATCATCATCATTATTATTGTTACTGTTGTTATCAACATTTATTATTATTATTATTATTATTATTATTATTATTATTATCATTATCATTATCATTATCATTATCATTATTATTATTATTATTATTATTATTATTTCATTATTATATGTTTTGTTCAGGCGTCCTGCTGAAAAAACAGCTAACGTCACCCCGCCTGGCAACTCTAGAGAAAGCACACCTGACTTCGCCCCGCCTGGCCGCTCTGGTAAGTCACTTTACTATACAGAAGATGCACGACATGAATAATACTGTATACATGAACTTAAATTGCTTCAATCATGTACATCATTGACTTAACCATATTTTTGGACATGCGCATCATACGCGACCCATTTGTTGTAGCGGTCAATTTCCTAACTGACCTAATCAAAAGATTAAGGTCACCCTCGGAATCATTGGCCATTTTTGTGTATTTTGATTTGAAATCACTGCGATGTAAATCAGTAAATCAACACCTTCTAGGTGAAAAACAATGCCAATGAAAAAATATGATGTACAAGTGTATGAACTTAACTCAACTCAACTTGACTCAACTCAACTCAACTCAACATATTGAAAGTTTATTCAACAACATTTCGCAGAACTTATTCAACTGTGGCGAGACTCGCCATTGTTGTCGTTTTACCAACGAATATGTAATGTTTTTAGTAATTGTTAGATTATTCTCATTTATTTTGGCTCGATTGTGACGAAAGCTGATAGCTTATATGATCACTCCCGATTCCTTTACCTGTTGTTGTTTTTTTAACCAGTACAGAGTCCTTTTTAAGAGGCCATGAGAAAGTAACGCCTGGTGGGGATCGAACCCACAACCACTTGGGTGAGAGGCGAACAACTATACCACTAAACCAGTCTCGCCCAACGTATTTAAATAAAATATAAATAAACTTCAATACAAATAAATTAAAAAGTTAAATAATTTAAAAAAATAAATAAAAAAAGAGAGAACAGACATTTAATTTCGTTTGAAGTACTTATTTTTTTTCATTAAAACGAATTACTGTTTTGTCATTTCGATATAACGGAATAAGCAATTCCTTGTAATGGGATAAATTTCATTAAAACGGAAAACGTATTTCGTTATAGGGAAATATTATCATGTCATCTCGAGACAACGAACTAAATAGTTTACTTAAACGTAAAAGATATTACATAATAACGTATTAGTTCTCTAATAACACTTACTCGTATAACGTTAAAGCGGTTTAATTAGTTCGTTATAACGAGTTAAGCACTTCGTTAAAGCTTGTTAACTAGTTCGTTATAACGTGTTAAGTAGTTTGTTATAACGTGTAAAGCAGTTCGTTATAACGTGTAAAGCAATTTTCGTTATAATGTGTAAAGCAGCTCGTCATAACGTGTTATGTAGTTGATTTATAACGTGCTAAGCAGTTCGTTATAACGTGTAAAGCAGTTCGTTATAACGTGTTAAGTAGTTCGTTATAAGGTGTAAAGCAGCTCGTTATAACGTGTTAAGCAGCTCGTTATAACTTGCTAAGTAGTTCGTTATAACGTGTAAAGCAGTTCGTTATAACGTGTAAAGCAGTTCGTTATAACGTGTAAAGTAGTTCGTTATAACGTGTTAAGTAGTTCGTTATAACGTGTAAAGCAGTTCGTTATAACGTGTTAAGTAGTTCATTATAACGTGTAAAGCAGTTCGTTATAACGTGTTAAGTAGTTCGTTATAACGTGTAAAGCAGCTCGTTATAACGTGTTAAGTAGTTCGTTATAACGTGTAAAGCAGCTCGTTATAACGTGTTAAGTAGTTCGTTATAACGTGTAAAGCAGCTCGTTATAACGTGTTAAGTAGTTCGTTATAACGTGTAAAGCAGCTCGTTATAACGTGTTAAGTAGTTCGTTATAACGTGTAAAGCAGTTCGTTATAACGTGTTAAGCAGCTCGTTATAGCTTGTTAAGTAGTTCGTTATAACGTGTAAAGCAGCTCGTTATAACGTGTTAAGTAGTTGATTTATAATGTGTTAAGCAGCTCGTTATAACGTGTTAAGTAGTTCGTTATAACGTGTTAAGTAGTTCGTTATAACGTGTTAAGTAGTTCGTTATAACGTGTTAAGTAGTTCGTTATAACGTGTTAAGTTATTCGTTATAACATGTAAAGCAGTTCGTTATAAAGTGTAAAGCAGTTCGTTATAACGTGTAAAGCAGCTCGTTATAACGTGTTAAGTAGTTGATTTATAACGTGTTAAGCAGTTCGTTATAACGTGTTAAGCAGTTCGTTATAACGGGTTTAGTTGTTCGTTATAACGTGTTAAGTAGTTCGTTATAACGTGTTAAGTAGTTCGTTATAACGTGTAAAGCAGCTCGTTATAACGTGTTAGGTAGTTCGTTATAACGTGTAAAGCAGCCCGTTATAACGTGTTAAGTAGTTCGTTGTTACGGGTTTAGTTGTTCGTTATAACGTGTTAAGTAGATCGGTATTACGTGTAAAGTAGTTCGTTATAACATGTTAAGAAGTTCGATATAACAGTTAGTTGTTCGTTATAACGTGTTAAGTGGTTCGTTTTAATGGGTTAAGTTGTTCGTTATAACATGTTAAGTAATTCGGTATTACGTGTTAAGTAGTTCGTTATAACGGAATGATATTTCGTTGTAACCCAAAACAGGATTTCGTGATATCGAAATATTATTTTGCTATCTCGAGATAACGAAAAATAATTCGTTATAACGGAAAATTATTTCGATATAACAGAAAAATAATCCATTACAACGAAATACCTTTTGCGTTATAACGAAATATACAGTAATCCCGTTATTACGAAGTCGTATTCACTAACAACGAAATTGTATTCCGTTCTAACGAAATATAGTCCCGTTAAAACGAAATATAAATGTGTGATTAGTTCATTACAGAAATTATACTTTTTACTGATTATTTTGAAAGTGATGACCATTCGTTGGAAAGAGGCGTCGTTACCTGGTCTACTAAAGATCCAACGAAAAAAGCTTAAAATTAAAAAAAAATCGTTTTGTATTGTTGATATTGTTCCTCCTTTTTATATGAATAACAAAATATACATGTATATGTTCCTTATTCAGACGTGGTATCCACGTACAGCCCGATAACTAACGTGTTCCGGTTGACTGACTACGGAAGGCTGTTGGCGGACGAGACTCCAAGACACAAGGAGAGAATGGCCGCCCGGGCGCTCAACGACTGCAGGTATAGTGGTTGGAATAATAATTTTGACAATGTATGGTAAAGCTAAGAAATGAACTAGAAGTATTGCCAATAGTATCTCAAAGCATAATTATTAATGTGTTCCACCATTCTTATCCCATTTGTCGTTTACTTTTTCCAGTCGCGTCCTGGCATACTACGTTGTTAGTATAGCAATGGAAGAATTAGAAGCGGAAGCAGCCGTCATTTTCAAAGCATGCAGCTATGAATATGCAGGCGGCGCCAAGGACTTCCCATCGGAGTTGCCGCCAAGTCTGCCTTCGACGCCAGGAAACAGGAATATCAAACAGCGGCACGAATCCCCATCCGGAGACACTCCAACTACACCGGAAGCACCCGCGCAATCCTGGTATGACATCGAGATTGACAGCGACCGCGTCATCCGCCAGAATGACAGACTCAAGGATTCACAGACAGAATCGCCCGTGCCTCCACTTAACCTGTATGTATGTACGGACACCGACGACTTAAACGTACAGAAAAACAAGCGCCGGGAATCCACTGAAGAGGAAAATACAAAATTGATTTCACCACACAGGAATACCAGGTTTGTTTCCATACGTTTAACTATCTAAACGACGAACTTAAAAAATATATAAAATGATCAGAAACGTTTAAAGCATGTTTGTATAACTAAAATGAAGCCAAAAAAAATAAACGTGGTATAAATAACGACTACATTAATCTATATTGGGCGGTAACAATATTAATTTTCCGGTTTCCTGAACTTCCATATTTTTTGCCCCACACTTAGATGTTTTTATTGCCTTTAAGAAATATATTTTGTCATTTGTTTGATTTTTAATCATTAAAGGTTAAAAAATAAGTAATGCTTTTACTGAGTATAAACTTGGAAGTTTACTCAGCGCTTACATAGTTGCTTTATTTGAAACAAACACTCGAAGACTTTCTTGTTGTATCAAACACTTGTAAAATACAGCCCCTAAATTTATTTTCTTTTATTCCAGTGATTTACCCGACAGTCCAAACACACCACCAGAGGAGGCAGAGCAACGTTGGTCTGGTTAGTGCTTCTGTTTCTTTATACCACCACTATATATACATTATACATGGTTATATAAAATTATACTTGACGTCATAATGCCATTTTAGTGACGTCATTTCAAACGTTTTCCCCGCTACGACTGATTGATTACTGCAGTGATAGTAGCACTCAAAATAGCATGTTATTTCACGGAAAAACATAAACGAAAGTTCAATATTCAAGGACGTGTCATGTTCCAAAAAATATGTTCTTCTATTTTAAATGTTGTTAATATTGTATTCTTTCCTTAATTTACACTAATTTATTTTTGGCTTGTTTTTAAAAATCAAGATATGAACCATGTGTTTTATTTGGTATACACCAGTACAGGTGTCCTTTTAAAGAGCCCAAAAGAAGATTCTCCTGGTCAGTGGAGGGATCAAACCCATAATTTCTTGGGTGAAAGGTGGACACCATACTGTATAAACCACTAGACTTGTGTTAAAACTTAGTCCGCTTTAAATAGCAGTGTGTGTATACCACGTGATCAATTACGTCATATACTGGTATATGTTACGTCGGAAGGCAACATTTTGGTAATAGGGCAGTTATAATTGTTTAAAATTTTCATTCGAAGCAAAATATTGCCTTCCGACGTAGCATTTATGAAGCAATTTATCACGTGGTATACGCACACTGCTTAGATTTCTTTGAATCTCCCGGTTTGACTGTTTAATAGACGACGGTGCCGTCTATAGGGATACATTTTTACAATGTTCAAAGTACAGGGGTCTATGGATGGATTTTAATATTGTAAGAAAAGTAAATACTAAACACCTTTTCTAACAACTTTCATTATTTAGAGGTTAATACACGGCGTAGCCGGGCCGTTGCCGAGTGATACAGTAATTGTCCCGAGTGACTCATAATGGCCCGAGATATTATTCAACGGCCCGGCTACGCCGTGTATTAAACTCTTTTAATACATATGTTTGTTTTTTCTTATTTTGTAAGTTCAAAGGCTTCCTAAATAAAAGTTTACCTGTAATCAGTTGTGCATTCTAATTTCCTTCTGACTTGACTACGATTAATTAACTCACTCTCAAATTAAATTCAGTTTTTGAGAATCAGCCAAAAGGCAAACAACATCTTGTTGTCATTTCATGTTCCCATCAAGTTCAATTGTTTATCTTGAAAGATCCAAAACGTCTATCCGAATTTTCTTAGTACGAATAACTGACATCTGTAATTTTATGTCTTGAATGTCAAAATTCAATTAAATAAACATGAAAACGTAGCAAGTAGAACGATTGTTTGTACTTAAACAAACACATACCTCGTATTATTAATTCCAACCTGTATGTACGTACAGTTGTTGTTTTCAAGTAGATTCTAAATTCAATTTTACCGCTTCATTTGTTTTGTTTTTAAAATGTCAACAGACAACGCTCTATAAAAACGCCGCCGTATAGTCCACAATGGTTATCAAACACAAGCATATTTTCCTAAACTGCGTTCGCGTTTGTCTCCCTTGAGGATTTTACTAATGAGTATGTTCAGTCAGATCAATAAATTGCGATTATTTAGTTGAGACATTATTGTACAGTCACCAAATTGGATTTAAAGACGAAAATTGAATTCACGTGCGTAGGTTCTACGGGCCGCAAAATGATAATCGATAGTTAGCCCGGGTCGCAAAACTGATAATCGCTGAGTCACGCAAATAATCGCAGATGTGTTACTATATATAGTAACATATGTATTAATCTATGTTAAAAGGAACCGTTTTGATGTCCGTGAATAGTTAAAATATCGATAATTATCAAATATCAAATAATCAAAAATAAATATGAGCCAGACGGCTGTAGCGATAATCTATCTTTAGATTTTTTTTCTAAAATTGTCCCGCAGACATTTACTGAGAAATCACTATATGATATATATGCGGTGGAGGGATACATGTTTTATATGTTATCTTTAACTTTTTTCTTACAACGCTTTCTCAACATATAATACATATGTTGCATATCAATTCATGTCTTTGTCAATCACTTATTATGTTTAATCTCCAAATTAAGATAAAAACTATATATTTACACTTAAACCTATACCGCCGCGTCTTTGGTGTCTTGCATCAAATTTCGTCTTGTAAAAACTGGTACATTAAAAGCTTCTATGTTCTCCTCATTCTGTTTTCAGAGATAATCTCCTCGTTCGACCCGCTAACGAGCGTTTTCTGGTTGACTGACTACGGAAGTTTCTTGGTAGACGAGACATCCGGGAACGCGGAGAGCATGGCCGCCCGGACGCTTCTCAATGATTGCAGGTACGCGAATATCTTTTTATAGTTCTAAATAATATAGTCCTAGTTAATTGGCAGGTCGTATCCGGCTCGAGCTCCATGAAATCGACAACTCTGACCTATTTTTACATTTGCAATTCTTGCTATTTTTTTGTTTCCGCATTGTGTATGTAGTACCTACACTGTGTGTTTATATCATTATTTGTATAGATGAAAAACATTATGTAAACTACACATAAATCATCTTTATGCTCCGTTTCGTTATATATATTGTTATGATTTGTGTCCAGAATAAATGAAGACTTTTGACAACATATCAATAGAAGGTCTCTGAAAGCTAAATTAAATGTACCTTTAATTAACTGACATTAAGATATATGTTTGGGGAATCCTAAATTCCTTTTTTCATTCAGCGCAACCATAATATAAGTATAATAAAATTATAACATATAAAAACACGCTCGAGGAAATATCTCCAAGGGACCGGCGAAAATACCTCGAGCTTCAGGGAGTTCGAGCCAAGCGTGAATGCTTACATTCGGTTTAATGAAATCGGTATTTTTGATCCAGTTCTAGCCAACGAGGAAATCGAGCCAAGCGAGTTCGAGCCAACGACGTTCGGCTGTAAAACAATCGCATTGAAACCATTGAAGTCACAGGATTGCCTCTCCAGAAGTTGGTGGTGTAGCGTTTAGCATACTGGAATAACCGATACGTTTCCAATCACCATATATATTTCAGACATCGTTAAGAGAGTAATGCACCAGTCAATTGTAACCACGCCCCCACCCCCCACCCCCAGGTCCGACGGGTATACCGGGGTTACCCGGGGAAATGGACCGTGTTTTACCTTTCAGCTTGCACCGCAGTGCCGGGTGAATGCGTGGTTTTGGCTTCGCGCCAAAAAAGGGGAATGGGCCTTACCTTGGGTGCCTGGGTTGCGGGGGCATTTGGTGGGGATTTTAAAAGCAGTTCTTTCCCGCAGGGCGAGGATTTTACCCGGCCTGGGCTGGACCGAAAGTGACTGGTGCATAACAATGTATTTACATACTAATTATTTCTATAAATTTTGCAGTTGGGTCCTCGCTGACTACATCGTTAAAACAGCGGAAAGGGAAATGGAAATGGAAGCAAACGACATCCACCACAAGCCATACGACTTCTTCAAAGCTTCTTCTTACGCGAGTGCTCTTGCAGACGAAACAGAAGAGTACCCTTTCGGCTTCAGAGGTTGTAAGTATTTGCAGCATTCACCCCGTCTGAAACGCAATAGATATCAGATTTTCAACGTCCCTGTGAGCAGAGCGCCAGAACTGAGTCCGGTTTCAGAGGAAAAGAGTAGGTGTGTTTCACAGATCTCTCGGAGAGGCGACAGTTGTGAAGTCATAAAGATGCAAATTCCTGTAATTCTCCGAGTGGCTGACGTCATGAAATGCGGAACAAAGATTCACAAACCCGTTGCACGCTTGGTCGGAAGTACAACTCGTGACGGAAAAAGATTCATCCGGTCAAACTCCAATGGTTCGAGTACACTGATTCAAAACCCGGAGTATGATAGAAACCGCCATCTCTCTGACGACGTAAGAAATATGGAGCCTTTGACACGATCAGCTATCGCGAGAATGAACAAGAAGAAATTCATGTTTCGGTACCAAAGTCACTTTCGCGCTGGATTTGGATTTGTTCCCCCAAAAATCCCAGACTTGCCGCTGGAGACTCCAGACAACGATGCAGACAGCAGAAAAAGTGCGGAGAACAGGAAATGCGCAGTCGATAGGAAAAGGGCAGGTTCAAACTGCAGGAAAAGTGCTGAAGACAGGAAAAGTGCAGTTGCAAACGACATGAAAAGTGCAGGTGCAAACGACAAGAAGAGTGCAGGCGACATGAAAAGTGCAGACGACAGGAAAAGGGCAGACGGCAGGAAAAGAGCACGTGCAGACGACAGGAAAAGGGCAGTTGCAAACGACAGGAAACGTGCAGTTGCAAACGACAAGAAGAGTACAGTCAAGCGAGACAAAGTGAAATCCCGTGTGGTGCTGAAGCCAATTGAATTGGAACAACATTTATTCAAAAGCAACAACAAGAAATTTGCACACATCAAATCTAAAACCAACAGTGGTTTGAACGATGAGACAGCATCACGACCCCAGACCATGGAGACAACATCAAGATCACAGACAGCGGTAACAAGGCAACAACAACCCAAACTCCCCGATATCAACGTTGACCACGCTGGGAACGGCCTAGGACGGAACGTGTTCAATAAGCTAAACCCTCTTCCGGCCATCAAGGGCGCGAGCCACGACGTGCGGGACGCCTCATCTCCCAGCAGTGTACCGTGCAAAGAAGTGAAGCAGTTTCGCCCACGCCCCCCTGCCGGTCCTCCTAGGATCCGCAGACCAGTAGTGAAAACTACTGCATGGCGATAAATTGAGCATTTGCGAGATACATGGAATGGTGGCATGTTTCTGCCAACGGTTTACTACTTAATTTTCACCGAAGGATTTCGTGTTCATGGCGTTTAATGTCATTCAATCATCTGGCAACTGGTTTGGGTTAGGACTAAGGTGTCATAGGAAGTAGTATTTGGCATTTGGACTCCAACCATCTTGGAAACAATACCATCAACTCCACCCCCACCCTAGTACTGCCCCACCCCCACCCCTGTTTTCCGCATGTGTCTGTTAGAGAACTTGAAAGTGTTTGGAACTATGTTTCGTTCAGTGGCTGAACTTTTCTTTTCAAATCACCTCTCTATATTTCGGCTTTTGTAAATCGGCCATTAGACGAAATATGATTCCAAGCACATCAAGTTCTCTAACATTCATGAAGGAATGGTACACGGTTTCTTTCTTCTTAGTCTAGTTCTTTCTTGCTCTTTCTCTCTCTCTCTCTCTCTCTCTCCTTTTGAATGCCCTTGTTTTATATTTGCTATTGTTGTTGTTGTTGTTGTTGTTGTTGTCGCTTTTGTTTTTGTCTGTATTGTTATTCATATCATTGTATGTCGTATTATTGCTGTTGTTCTTGTATGCTGATTTTATTATTGTTGTCTCATGTTTATGTCCTCTTCATATTCAGTCTCCTTCTATGCTTCTGTCTGTCCTAATTTTCGGCCTAAGTTTACAATTGGTCCTCCATCTAAAATTCATTTTATATCTTGATATTCTTTCAGAAAATACATGTTTTCTTTGGGGGTTGGGTTGGTTAAGGGTGGGTTTTTGACTAATCGGGGTTAGGGGTTATGGTTAGGGTGAGGTTAAGTGCTAAAAGCATTAAAAATAGTGGCGGACCAATTGTAAACACAATTTATTCTACTAAAAAGTAAACAATAATGCACATACTGTCAAAGTATTGTCATAGCATTGATATAGTCGTCATCATACTAACATTTGGTCATAACTAAACAAGATGTTCACGTGAAACTTAGTACGCATGTTACCAATAACAATACGCGCATGCGTAGCAAGGCCCATAACTCTGGCTTGAAAAAAAATATGTCGAGTTATGTCCCTTGACCTTCAGAAGAAAATGGATGAGCTTTTCAAGGAACCAGTTGCCAGAGGATTTAGTGATATTTCACGTAGTGAACACGAAGTCTTTCGTAAAATTAAGTTGTCACTGTTGGCAGAAATATGTTACCATTCCATGTTGACTCGAAGTATTGCGCATTAAATTAAAACACACGAAAAATTTGTAATATCTTTTCAATAAATTATAAAACATACAAATTGTTTTTGTTAATAGAAAAACTAAGATATTTTTCAGAGGCGGCTCAATGACTGGATTTTGTAAGTGCTCCACAGAACTGAAAAAAGAGAGATCTACACGTGTTTTCATGGGGAGTTTTGGGATCTCCCAAGATAAATATTGTCAGTTTTTGTATAAGATTAAGATTATTTACCCGTATGTTGGTGTCCGATCGCGCTTGCGATGACGCGACTCTTTAAGTTTCTTGACTTTAAACATTTTGATGACTTTTGGCGCTTCAAAATCTTAACACATCTTTCAGTATGATATTTTTTTTTCTGAAGGCGAATTAAGCAGGCGTGGTATTTTTTACGTGTTTTTTCGTCTTTTAATACCGGAACGTATAATAATTATATAACAAATGTTGGTTGGTCAGTTCGTCGATCGGTCGTTGGGTAGACCAAATATTGTCCGAATGATAAGAGAGCTATTGATTTTGAGGTCAGTAGGTAAAAGATCACGGTCGCGGTGACCTTCAACTGGAAAACTCTTATCTGAATGATAACTAGACACCGCTTTTGCCTAAAGTCCTCAAACTTGGTCGAGAGGTAAGTCATGGCTAGCGTATGACCCTTAGTTATTATGAGATCAGCAGGGGAAAAGACTGGGCCAAGGCGACCTTGAACAGATAAACTTTGTCTGATCAATATCAAAAGAACGCTTGGACCTAAGGTCCTCAAACTTAGTTGGGAGGTTGGTCATGACGACCTGTAGATTTAATGCTGCTGCTGTAGAACAAACCAAGACACAAAAATTGAACCACAAGAACACATAACATTGACCAATTCAGCGTCACACTAAATTGAGTAGAAATACATAACTCTGAGGTCAAGACGGAATAAGACTACAAATAACCAATTTGGCAATGATTTTTCCTAGATATTTCCAGTGGAAACTATGGGAACAGTGGTGTACTCAGTACTGGTTTAACCCAGGAACGTTGTACCCCGTGTATCGGTGCTTTACACCGAGCACGTAAAAGAACCAAGGGTTTTTTTCGAAAAAGAGCTACGGTATCGCAGCCGGACTTCCTTGTATCCCAACACTGTATCTTCCGTGTGCTGTCCCTTCAGCAAAAACAAAGGACCCCGTTGGAAATAAATGCTTGCACTTTCACGGGTAATCCTTGACCGCAAGGTCTAAAGAAATACACAGACACACCCGTTTTCTTCTCTTTCATGCAACTTTAATAATTCATTGATATTTGAACACAAGAACTATTTTCTGTATTAATATCCGGGTCAACGGGGGAGAAGGAGTGGGGGGAGATAACTGTGGTCTTGACTCTTGAGCCATACATGTCTTACTAGAAACTATAACACATCAACTCCTTAAACAACATTTAGAACTGGTCAGTAACTATACCTACAGTCCTAAAACTTGGAAGGGAGTTTGGTCTTAACCTCGATTTAGCCAATGACATTAGGGCAAAATAAATTGTAGGTTGCCATTAGGTGTGCATACTTTTTTTTTCACAAACAACTCTAGTTCCCATATGTTTTACAATAAGTACACAAGTAAGTAGGTCCTGAATTAAAAAAAGTAAAACAACAGCGTTTTTCTGTACTTAAATATTTTTTTACAGGAATTCAATAAAATTATTTGGTCAGCATTTGAAAATATGAAAATACAAGTATGCAACATGAAAATGTTTCAAACAAGACTTAGTTATACATACATTTTATATTAAACTAGCTCTCAAAATAGTTCTTAAATCAGTTTTCCAATTTCCTCATCCAGAACGTTTCGATCATAGTGTTTTATTAAACAGACACAGTGACATTTTGATGATACTAGTATGCACAAACTGTACTATAGGTTGCATTCCAAATTTTTTTTTCTCTCTTTGCTAGCTCGTCATGTATTGAATGTATAACGAGACCTAATATTTGGCTAATAATGACCTACTTGTTTCTAATCCCTCAAAGCAATCTCCCTTGGAGCGAATGACTGAATTCCATCTCCTTGGCAACACCTGGTTACCGGTTGCTAGGCAACTGAAGTTGATTCATTGGTACTATCATAACGGATTTTCTTTTCATCGAAGTGTTGTTGTTTTTCAATTTATGAAACAGGTCGAAATCAGGCGGAAAAAAAATCTGGCGAATACGGGGGATGATAAAGCACTTCCCAGCCATATATCTTCAGAAGCTCCTTTACAACCTTACTTTTGTTGGGTGACGCGTTGTCGCGTAAATTAAGCGATGTGCTGTCAATGAATTCTGAGCGCGTGCGGCGTAATGCTGGACGGAGTATTGTCCTTAGAAACATCTTGTAGTACTCTTTATTTACTGTTTCACCCGCGGTAACCTATGCGATGTCAATACGCCGCGAAAATCATTTGAAAATATCATCATCATCTTGGGACAACTCAGCTGTCTTCGGCGGAGTTTTACCGGTCTTGGCGAATGTTTTGGTGTGCCATTCGCTACTCTGTCACTTCATTTCTGGTTCAAAGGATCGCATCCATGTTTCATCTAAACAACGATTCGTTGCAGCATTTCATCGCCTTCTCCATCGTACCTTTTTAGGAGTGAGCATATTTCAGTGATTAGCAGTTTTGCTACAATTATCATTTGTCGCAAACAAAGTCCTTCTGCACATGTACTTGTTGCTAACGGTATTTCGCCAATTATTAAAAAGTCGCACCCATGGCTTGATAGTACTATATCCGAGTTGATACTCTGAAGCAACTTCCTTATGCGCTTTTAGAATATCAGATGCGCTTTTTCTCGTCTAGCTTCATCTAAATGTACGCAATTTGTTCTTCCCGTTAGCGTCAACGGTACTTCCGCCATGACGTTAGGAAAAAAATGATGTCACATTTAAATGACGTCATGTTACGTTAGTTTTTCCCACGCAAAAGATGAACAATATATTAGTAGTAGTAGTAGTTTTATTCGTGCATTATGTTAATAACAGTACATTTTACATCAATATAAGATATATCACATATTGTATTTGCATGATACTTAGAGTCCTAATAAGTTATATCACAGAAAGTTTAACATGAAATACATAATACTAGATCTACTAAAACAAGTATTACTTCTGGTGTTAATGATAACGCTATCTAATTTATTACCAAATAAAGTTTTACCAAATAAAGTTTAACATAATAAATGACATTGCACAGGATAACCCGTAAAGATTTGCACAAGTACAAAAGCTTATTTCCAACGGGGTCCATGTCTAGGCCTAAGGTATTAAAGTTGGCATTAAATGATTTAGTGAACAGTATTATATAATATTATATCATATACTCAGATGAATTAAATTAATATATGACATTCATCACAAATAATCTACTATCAGTATCACATAATTGTATAATATACCACGCAATTATACAAATAGTTACGGAATATTTAAAAAATACCAAAGCAACTATATAAAAATTGTGCGTATTCTTAGAAAGCGCACTTATATTTATCTAATACATAAAAATTATGAATACAAAAAGACAGACTTTTCAAACTTTTCCATCTCCTTTAAGAGGTGAGTTTTGACTAATTTCTTAAAAACATACTTTGATTATGTGTCTTTGATGTTATTTGGAAGCATGTTCCAATCCCGTATACCATTATAATAAAAAGAAGCTGCTGTAAAACCACCATTATGTGGGACATACAATTTTAAGTTGGATCTACTGCCATATGAGTGAACTTCGTTACATTTGGCAAAATTATCCTTCATATTATAACTTGGAAATTTGTCATAAAATATTTTGTGTACATGATTTGGCCTTAGTTGTCTACATCTTTGTTCGACATTTAAAAAACCAAGATCAGCAAAACTTGCCACTGAAAGCGAGGTTCTACAATGAAAATTATTAATAAAACGAACAATTTTATTTTGTGCCACCTGGAGTCTATTTTTAGACTTCATGGTAAGGCCACAGTACCAAGATGATGAAGCATAGTCAAGATGACATTGAACTAATGCATTACAAAGAGTTTTCCTAAGAGATTTGTTTAAAAATTCACATTGTCTATATAACAATTTCATTCTAGAGTTAACCTTCTTAACAATATTATTCACAGTAGATGTACCTGACAAATCAGAGTCCAAAATTGACCCAAGATATTTGAATCTTGAGACTTGATTTCATGGCCATTACATTGAATGCTGAAATCCCCTATTTTACCAAGTTTACGTTTGGAGCCAAAAAGAATGCATTCGGTCTTTCCTAGATGAAGGGATACTTTGTTATCAGTTAACCACATGCTGCAGTTTTGCAATTCTTGACCAAGAACTTGTCTAATAATATCAGGGTCTTTATGAGAAAATAAGGTAGCGCTGTCATCAGCATAAAGTATAAGTTTGCATTTAGAACTGATGCTTGTATTCATGTCATTAATGTAGCATAAAAACAGCAGAGGACCTAATATACTTCCTTGAGGTACACCACACACAACTTGATCAAAATCTGATCTGGTATTGTTAACATGAACAGACTGTTTTCTGTCGGTGAGGTATGAGCGAAACCACTCCACCGACTCCACACCCAAGACCTGTAGCTTTCGGCATAAAATATCATGATCTACTGTGTCGAAAGCTTTTTGCAGATCCAACATGATCATGCCAGTAAATAAATCTTTAGAAGATTGTCTACGCATATAATCTGTAAGGTGTGTTAGGCAGGAGTCGGTAGAGTAGTTACCACGAAACCCGCTTTGATATTCATGCAACAAACCATTACTAAGAAGGATTCCAGCTGAGTGTAGACAGCTCGCTCAAGAATTTTGGACGCAATTGATAAAATGCCAACAGGCCTATAATTTGAAACTTCTGACCTACTATTTTTCTTAAAAAGCGGTTTGACCTTGGCACTCTTTAAGTCATTTGGCACGCTTCCATTAACAATAGAACTATTTATTAAAAATGTGATATGTATCTTGATAAAAGGAGCTGCATCCTTTAGAAATCTAGCAGGAATATCATCAAGCCCAGTGCTTTTTGAACAATTTAGTTTGGATAATTTATTCAGGACAAATTGCTCTGAAACAGTATGTAGTTTAAAGGATTTTGACTCAGGGTTTCTCTGCTTGTAGAAGTTTTGAAATACACTAGATGAAACACTGAACAAATTTGATGCAACAGGCAGTTTCTCCACTAGAACTGATGCGACCGTAATAAAAAAAAAATGATTTGCTATTGTTTTAGCGTCAAAACACAGTTTGTCACCTATGTTAAGAACTACATTAGGTGACGATTTACTACTATTACTGTATCCTAGATCCTTTAACTGAGACCACAGACTTTTTGGATTGTGTTTATTTTCCTCTAGTTTGTTGCATATATACTCAGATTTGGCTTTCTTAACAGCCTTTTGAACTTTATTTCTAAATGGGCAAAAGATCTTGTAAAAATCTGTATTGCCTGTTTTGCTACACTTATACTTATAAAAATCCCTATTCTTTATAAGGTCCAATATATCAGAATCAATCCAAGGCTCACTTCTTTGTTTTAAACGTACTTCTTTAATAGGAGCAATGTTATTTAAAACTGATAAAAATGTATCTTTAAAAAAATCCAAGACGATTGTACAGATTCCATCTTAAACATTTCAGACCAATCACAACGTTTCAATTTACCGATGAAATCATCAACATTGTAGTTTTTGGTACACCTTACATTAATAGTATTGTGTTTGATATGCTTAACCATGGTAGTTTTTCTTGTGCAAAAAATTGGTAAATGGTCACTTAAGTTTATTGGTAATGTACCAGACTGAGAGATCTTGTCACTGTTACTACATAACATATGATCAATCAAAGTTGAGGATAAATCTGTGACTCTAGTAGGAACTGTTATTAACTGTTTGAAATTAAACATATTTAATAATTGTTCATATTTCCTGTAGAGGGCAGATTTTTTATCTTTCATACATATATTAAAATCACCTAAAGTATACCGTTCGCTATCAGCACGTATACATGATAAACTATTTTCAAAATGTTCAATAAAATCTAACTGGTTTGGAGGTTTATAACAAGATGATACTAAAATAGGTTTAGTTTTATATAAAAACAGTTCAGCCCATACAGCTTCTACATTATCAACTTGTAAGTCAGTTCTCAATGTGAAAGCAACATCTTCCCATATATATAAACACACTCCTCCCCCATTCCTGTTACGGTCCCTGCGTGAAATGTTGTATCCCTGAATGGCTACCTCGTTGTCTGTAACGGATTCATCAAGCCATGTTTCTGTGATTGCAATAACACCCACTCTGCATGTAGAGGCGAAATGTCTCAGTTCTGATAATTTTGGTAATAAAGACTTTGTATTAAAATGTAAAAAATGTTGACCTTTTAAAAGCATCAAATTTAGAATAATCAATAAAATCTTCAGATGAAGTATGACTAGAATCATGTTGTTCAGTATTATTGTAGTCTGCTTGATTAGAAGTAAAACTATCAAGGTCACTGGAGGTAATATCATCAAAGAATGAATCATTAAATTATATGGATTAGAACACTCGTGACATGTCCAAGGATCTCCACTGGTGGATAGTTCAACAAACTCGGAAGGTGAGATTCTGTGACACTCTATGTACCACCGCTGATAGCAAGCAACACATTTTACAGCACGATGGTTGCAGGCAATTGGACGATAACATTCTGTGCAGGGCTTACGGACCGGACCTGGGTTGGCATGTATATCTCCTGCTAATAGTAGTAGCAAACGGAGAATGATCCGTGGTTTGAGTACCTTTTCACGGGTAGTATATTGCAGGTGATACTGCACTTGATATATAAGTTCAGTGAAACTGTCCGAGGATATCTCGACGTTGTAGGAGTTTGATGGACTTTCTCTGTATTCATTAGAGACGCTGGAAAAATTTCTAGCATCAAAGATGTGGTTAAAATGGATCTCATTCAATTTTATATTTCTAAATTGAATCACTACGAGTAGTGTTAAAATTGTCCAAAGGACCACTGACATCTTCATTCCAGATAGTTGACAGATCACACTGGATCCAAGGTTTTGCAGGATATCTTTTGATCTGGTCAGGAGGCTCTTGGCTTCTACAGGCGCAGCAAGTTGTTTTTTGGGACGTTTCACTATTCACAGAAATAGGTTATTTAGGAGGCGACGTTGATTTTTGTGTATTGTTTATCTTCTTACATGTCTTTCTTTTTCCAGCCATTTTCCATATCTATGATTTGGGTTTAAAAGTGCTTTAAACTGGATAAAATAAAGTTTTTTTACCTTACAAAGTCTTCAAAAAGAAACTTCAGATCAGTATCCACCTTGTTTCAAACCTATGTGTCGACTTAACTTTGTTGACATATCGCCGGCATTCGGAGCTCTTCGGCCATTTTATCGAAAACAATGAAAAAAATGGCCGAGGAGTTCCGAATGATATCGCCGGATGTTCAAATCAGCTGATTCAGTCTACACGGTGTATTTCACTTTTATTCCGTTGATTTTCACACAAATGTAATGGCATCAATCCCACAATTCACTACTTATATTTACAAAAGTTCATTTTTTCATTCAAGATTATTTTTTTATAAATACTTAATTTTTATTTAAGAAAACCTTTCAGTAATCCTTTCTTACCAATTCTGTAAATAGAGCTACCCGACTGATACTGGTAAACAATCGTGTCAACTATTTTACCGTGTATTAAATAGTGAAAAATTCATAAGGTAGGGTCAGTTATTTTTTACTTACCCTCTTAACAATACACTTGAAACTGCATAGCATTTGTAGAAAAATTGACGTGGAACTTTTGTATATTTCACCAAAAAGCGCTTGCGACGTTGTTTACTGACGTCATACAGCGCAGTAATTTTATTGACGTCAGATAGTTTCTCTAAAAATCGCGTTTTTATGATTATTTATTTTCAATTTTTTTTTAGTCTTGCATACTTGTATATTTAATTGCGCTTTATTGAAAGGGCATAAAATAATTTTCATAAACCATACAATAAAAGAAATAAGAAATGGCGCGTTGTTGCGCATGACTCATCTTACATTGGGGTTGTAAAGGCGGGGTTTTCCATCAGTGGTCACATGACCGGAAACACAGGTTCGGTATGCAAAAAATATATCTGCCATGCAACAACCTTTGGCTTGTTTACCATTTTAAATGTTTATCATAAGATGTTTGCAGCAAATATTTGAGTAAAATATAATTGTTTGTTTCTGTTAAAGTCCAAAATTATGGGTGTAGATTATACGCACTTTTTGGTGAAATGTAGAAAAGTGCGTTTTCTACGTCAAGTTTTCCATAAATCGATAATTTTAGATATGCAAGAATAAATATCAATCATGTTTTTCCGGTCCGAATCGAAAAAAAAATCCGACCCTCGGGCACGCTACGTGGCCGGTAAACTCGGCAGGCCTTGCTACCGGCTTACGCGCGAGCCATCGGGTGGGATTTTTGTATCCATACCGGAAACACATGATAATTACCAATACGCGTTCTCTTAACTTTGTGAAACACGCCATTTAAGGTCTTTGATTAAAGATGTTTACATGTTAACTAGGGGCTGTATTCATTAAGCCTTTTAAGTGAAAAAAAAATCACTTAGTGAAAATGTTTTTTTAACATAAAATATTTTAAAACCCCTCTACTTTTTATCAAATTTATTCATATGCCTTTAAAATTTTGATTCATACAAACACACCAATATTTCACTGAGTTGAAAATTTTGACTAAGATGTTGGATGAATACGGCCTAAATGTATAGATGTGTACACATACGCACAACCAGAATCAATCGATAAAGTGTTATTATTATATAATGTTGATGACATTATGTATATTAAAGTTTATTTGCGTCTCATCAATGTTTATTAAATATATACAGTTCATATCACAAATAACATACATATCCAAGAGTACATTGCCACTCAGATAAGAGTTATAGGAGACTTTATACAATAGCTACTATTGATAATATTATTACTCGGTTTCTGAATTTCGAATACCTATAGTGTCTCAACACTATTTTGCAAGAACAGTTAAAAGGGGGTTAAATGTAGAAAAAAATGTGAAAGTATACGTACTGAACTTTATAGTGCAAACGATAGTTTTTGGTTTTGAAAAATAAACTATTTCACGTGGAATTGCAGTTGAATGAAGGAAAAAAAATATGAACTCCAATAACTTTCTCAACGATATTTGTGATATATTTTTCGGTGATTACACATTTTGAACACCATAAGAAAATATTTCACGACGCCTCTCGTGAATAATAGCTTTTGATGCACACTCGGTGAAAAATATTACAATGTAACACTGAAACAAACACTTGTCCAGTTATTTACATATAGGTATTATAAAACAATGAACAGTACATAACCCTTTCAATTAATACCATAATGTATGGGGTCACCAGGCATTGGTTGCAGGTCAAAACGTCCCCATGTTAAAACGCTCTATGATCAATTACGCCCCCACCCAAAGTCAAAACGTTCTCCAATTACTGTTAAAACGTCCCCTCTTTTGTTTAATTCATATGGAAACAATAATAAGATGGAACGACACCCCATGCCCCTGAAAAACAAAACAAACAACCACAAAAAACTTCATGATGTACTGCGTGTGGGTCTGGTTTGTGGAAATGTTAGATGAAACTGTTGTCTGCCGTTTGACAACTAAACTATTTTTTGAGACGACCCCTCAGTCCAGCCTCCAAGATGGCCGGTTCAGGAAATCATTTAGGAAATGGAAAACTAAATTTAGGATCTCTGCGGGACTATTACCGTAGAGAACTATTAGAGTGTTTAGATAAATGCAATGGAACAAAGGTTAATTTCAAACAACATTTTTATGACAAATCTTATCTGACATACTGATTAACATTGTATTTTCTTGTCATTTCCTGTACAATGTGGTGGGTGGGGTATTTGCAGTATCCAGTTTAATACAGACTAAGATTTCAAATGAATGGAATGAATTTTGTTGTGCACAACCTTAGAAACATTCCACTTATTGTGGAAGTATTGGGTGTAACAAGGTCAACTATATTTTGTTTATATATATCATTGGTTTACTTCATCCTGATTGGTTTATAATAATATTGACTATACAATCTCAGAGATATAAAATTATGATGCAGATACCAACAGCTGCCCCTTAAGCTTTCTTTAAATAGTTGCCTGTGGGCCCAGATGGGTTAAATCAGTCCTGTGACTAGAGTTCAGAGTTGGTCCACGCCTATGACCTAATTTGTTTACCCTCATATTTCTAGCGTCCTTTTGGAAATATCAATTTTTCCTTGAATGATTTTGATAGGTTGAAATAGTTGCAGATCTATTGTAAAATTGCTCCATTTGATGATGATTTTTTTTCTCTTTGATATCTTAATCTTCACTTTTATATTTTTCAGGCATTGGTCTGGGATGATGCCCTTACAGGTCCATTTGGCCTTATCGTTGAGTATTCCTTATTAAAGGTAAGTCAATGGATTTGAATTAAAGACACATGGGTAAGGTTAAAGACACATGGGTAAGGTTAAAGACACATGGGTAAGGTTACTATATAAACAGGATTTAATTTATGACCCACAGAGGTTCTTAAGTTCAGGATTTGTCCTGAAATCTGGTTTGTGAGCTTTTAAATTCAAAGTATTGTACTGTTGTAAGGAGAACTTTTGCTTGGACATGCGCATCAAAAACAGAAGGAAGTACCTTGAAATGAATATGAATGCGTTTTGTAATAATTTCAAAACAGGGTACACTTTACCCTTTTTAAGTGCTTTGGGCATGAATCCCTCATACTCAAACAAACCATGGCTATTTCTCAGGATTGACCAATATCAGATCCCCAACAGATTGATATTGCAATTTGTGCAGTCTGTTACATTGGGTGCCCAGCATAAATAAGTCTGTGAAATTTTCTGGTGGTCATTTTACAATAAGATTATACGAGGGGTGTCCCAGAAGTTCGTGGAATAATGTCATTATTAGCAAACGCAAATAGGTATTATCTTGACATTTATTGAGAATGTATTTTAAACTAATTGGGTTTTAGCGCTGGTATTTTTAATTTTCTTTTTCTTCTTAATCTTGACATACTTGGTATCCATAGCAACTGACCTACCCTTACCTGGAGCAAGCATAGATATTGGTAAAACTTTGTTATTTTATATCATTTAAAGGTGAGTTAATATTCTCCCAAATGAAGTGACGTTAACAGCATGTCTGGACGTCATTTCTTGAAAACTTCAACGCCATTGCTGTTTCCATTTCAATTTTGTTGTAACTTGAGTAACATCACTGTTTCAAAAGCAACGTCGGCATGACATCAACAGATGGGGTCGAGTTACAGAGTGCTGTGAAAATGTCCGTAGGCCTTCAAATGTCGCCAGCAGAAACCCTAATATTGATAAGAAGGTTGACAACGCTTTAACCGTTCAGCAAAACGTCCCTATATAAGTGGCATGAGCGATTCTGCAATGGTAGTTTTTCTATAAAAAACGACACCAGGGCCGGCCGGCCGGCAAGTGCAAGTGAATTCGAACAATGATCGGGTTATAGACCATATCTTCAGTCGACATCTGACCTTATGCAAACGACACAGGATTGGTTTGACCCTTAACAAAGAGTGTAACGTCGAGAGTGCAGAAATTGATCAGCAGATACCGGCAATGTGTGAAGGCGCATGGAGATTACATCGAAAAAGTTAACAAAGAACTCGTATTGTGACGTCAGCTGATGTTCACGTCGTTTGTGCTCCGGGTATTGCGTGATGGGTGGTTTCCAAATATCAGATAGTGGATTTATGTATATTGTAAGCTTTTGAAATTTATACAATTATGTTTCGAAATATTAAATATTGTCATGCTGATTTTTTTGTTCAAAATAACCAGTATTGCAAAAGTTATTATACAATTCCGCGAACTTCTGGGACATCCCTCGTATAAGTCGATATTAACATGTGTCCAGTTAGCGCAGTGGTAAGCTTACTTGCCTCTCACCAAGGCGACCAAGGTTTGAATCCCAGCTATGGCACATGTTTGTTTGGTTGGTGATCACCAAGCCTGGCAAGTGGTTTTCTCCGGGTTCTCCTGTTTCCTCTCAATACAAGACCACACCCTTGTGCAACATTGTGCCAATGAGATTGACTTATCATCTTTCTTCACAACCTATTTCTTTAATTTTATTAATGAAACTATTGTTTATCTTATTAAATGTCCCTTTTTGCATGAATTATATGATTATGGAAGATGTCTCCTTCCACAGATGTTACTCCTCCTTTTTTTGACTGGCAACAAGTCACTTCTCCCTAATACTTCATTGAAAAATCACCTCTGGGGCAGTATTCATAAAGCAGCTTAGTGACATTTTTCAACTTAGGTGAAAATTGCCTTTTTCCTAAGTTAAATTTTAGGAAATTATGCAATTTTTGAATACCAAAAATAAGAAAATACATGTAGCAAGAAAATGGCTTATATATGCATATGAATTAATTTAATGAAAAGTAGAGGTATTTAAATTAATCATTGTAAAAAATTACGAAATTTTCACTACGGGTAGTTGATATTATTCACTACGATGCCACTTCTATTAACTGCCCATTGTGTAGTCAAGCCTATTACTCTGTGTGTTTAATTATCTCATCACACATTTAAGGAACATGATGTTGAGAAGATGATGTCGTTACCTAAGGATAATCAAGCATTGGCTCCCAGCTCCGTACAGAACATTATCTTCGTCACACGACCAAAGCTTGATCTCATGGATCAGATAGCACAGAGCCTTCTCAAGTAAGCCACTGTCAAATCAGGAGTTTTATCATCTTTGAGCTACTGTTAATGCCATTACCAAAAGTAAAAGACATATGCTAGACCGAATTACCACTTTGTAGCTACTGTAAATGCCATGACCAGAATTTAAAGTGATAGGCTAGGGCCAAAATTATTGTCATTATTGGTGTTTAAGTAATTTTCTGTGTAAAGGTTTTTAACTACACACTTGGGTATGTTTTTCAGAGTGATTTTGTGGAATAAAATATTTTTTCTTCTTAGTTATTTGGCAGGGAATTAAATAATTGATAGTTTGGCCAACCTTTTCAATGGGTTGATTTGGAAAAAAGGGTTGAGATGTTGTCATTACCTTGTTGATAGTGTCATCATTGATCTGCATAACAATGAACCTTGTCTGTAACTCGGACATTCAGGGTATTCAAGTGAAACTTGGTGCACATGATTGTGGCAATAGACAATACACTCTTATAAAGCAAACCCCATAACTCTGTCTTTAAAACGTTGTTGAGTTACGCCCCTTTTTGACTGAGCAAATAACAACCTTGACTAGTGAGGTCATTTTATCTGCGGAGCCCTTGTTTTAAGACTAAATAAGAGAGCAACATATAACAAAATAATGTTCATTACTTGGGTGGTCGAATCTTTCCAGGTGTCTAATTTTTGAATCAGGGTCATCTTGCTCAATATTTTGGAATAAAATTGGGCAGAAATTCGGCATGATTCCCTGTCTTTTAAGCAATCATGTTTCCTTTATTTTGTATCGGCATTCTCCTTTAGATTGTCCAGTCAATGGATTTTTTTTTTATCAAAATTGGGCAAAAAAACAGTCCAGATAGTGCCATTTCTGTGCTTGCCGTTTGCTTTCATTATCCAGTTATAACTAATATGAATGTTATTCTTGATATGACACAATGCACATAAATAAATGATTTTTAAATTAAGTTTTAATTGTGTTTCTTCAAAATTCTCTTTTTTGGCAAAATTCTTCTTTGAATGGGCCTGAGCCCCATTCCTCAAGAGCCAAGAGACAGCCCTGGTATTATATACATGCATGTTTCTGACCCTTGTTTCAGGGAAGATACGAAGGGAGGGTTTAGAAAGGAGTACCACATCATATTTGTACCCAGAAAAAGCCTGCTCTGTGAACGGAGACTCAAGGTAAACTTCTAACTAAAATGATCTTAATGAAATATCATAACTTTTCATGTTTCTGAATTTATTTCTATTGATTCATCAGTATAAACATGAATGGTAAGAGTGTAAAAAATCATAAGTTTGTAACGGGCAGCACTCAACACATGGCAGCATACTGATAAGGGATTGGAATACAATTAGAAGCATGATTGTTTAGTACTGCATGCTATATAATCATTGTTGGATATGGAATAGGATAGGTCATACAGTTGAAACCTGTTGGCTCGATACCCCAGGGACCGGCAAAAATACTTCAAGCCACATGAATATTGAGCCAACCAGGAACGCGTAAATACAGTTAATAAAAATTGACCCCTAACATCAAGTTCCAGTCAACGAGGAAATTGAGCCAAGCGATTTTGAGCCAACAGGTTTTGAATGTATAATAAATTTAAATATCTGTTTTCTAGTAATAAGAGTTTAACAGTTATCGTATGAATTTACTTTGATATGAATCCACAGGAGGCTGGTGTACATGGTTCTGTGACTCATATTGAGGAGTTTAGCCTATCCATGATTCCCTTCGACTCCGACCTGATGTCTATGGAGATGGACAACTCCTTCAGGGTAAAATGCTTTTTCCCAACAACTCCAACTTCATGTCTTTGGAGATGGAAAACTCCTTCATTGTACAGTTTCACTTTGTGAAACCTGTTTCATTAGAATGACGTACATCGTTGTTCGGGCTAACAGGTAGGCGGGCAGTGTCATACTCACCTATGGTACTGAATAACTTTAGTTACAGTTGACATATTGTGACCAAACTTTTAGTTACAGTTGACATATCAACTATAAAAGAAAAAAACAGCTGAAAATTTCATCAGTTATGGTTGATATTTTGTCATCAAACTTTATATGTACGAGAGTTTATGGAGATCTTTCATTGGATTGTACAAACACACAACAAATCAGCTTACATATAAATCACTCAAAACAGTCCTTCTTTCAATCATTGAAACCTGTTTTCGTCACATTACGACTTTACTTGTTTGATTATATAATGGTTTTGAAAGTTTGAAGCTTTATTTTTGAATACAATAATCAATGAAGTAAAATTCTTATTTTGTAGGAGTGTTTCTTGGAGAATGACATGACGAGCATGTTCCACGCTGCCCAATCCCTAATCACCATACAGTCCCTGTACGGCATCATACCCAACATTGACGGCAAGGGAGAGTGCGCCAAGGTTAGACATATGACTTTATATCTGCCCAATCCCTAATCACCGTACTGTGTATAGGTTCCACATTTAACTTCATGTTTTTGTTGATTTGTAAAATAAATGTGGTTGCCAGGGGCGGGGCTACTTTTCAATATATGTGTATTTGAAAAACTTTGAAAATCTTTTCCTCATAATCCTCTGGCCCTCTAAGGTGATCATATATCAAATTTCTTCCCGCACTGTGGATTCGTAAAAAAACATAGCTGCCCGGGGGGGAAGCTACTTTTCACTTTATGTCTATATGGAAAACTTTGAAAATCATATCTTCAGAAACCAATTGATTGATTTGATATGTTTACAGGGATGTTCCTTAGGTGAACCTTTTAAAAAAGAATTTTGATTTTTATATAGTTATTTTACTGTTTTACAGTCATTGAAGATATCAACTTTAAACTGTATAAAATTCTACACAGTCACAATGGCCCTTAGTAACTTAAAACAAATACATATTTTTTATGTTTATATATGCCTGTTTTAAAAAAACAGGACATAATATAGTATCACTATGGCATACTGGCAGGTGGCATCCAGTTTGTTGTCTGATCAATAACTTTAGAAACCTTTGTCCAATCAGGTGAGCGATATAGGGCTATCTTGACTCTCTTGTTTACATTTAACCTTTATCTGCTCAATCCCTATGGCTGAAAAATACTTTTGGTAAGGTTTACCCGACCCTATCTACGAAATAGGCTCTAACTCTTTAGTTTTCCTTTGGTAAAGTAAGAAAAATTGTGTGTTTTAATATGTTTTTAAAAACCTTTAATGTTTACACTATTATTCTCTTGCGATACTTGTTTATTTACTTTTTTCTCTATCACTATAACACGGTCAAATTCTGATGCGATCATGAGTCTTTGACTCTGCCTATCGCATTAAACAAAACCGCAGTGTACTTTCCAATCAATTTGAAAATGGGCTTGTCTGAAATTCTACAGAATGTTGAGTTCTACTTATGGATTTGTCTTATACTCCCTGGGAGCATTTTACACTCTCACAAATTGACAGTTTTGTCTCAGAATCAGGCATCAATGCCTTCAATTAAATCATATAAGATAACTCACAATAGAGCAGATCTCAATTGTTTGGTAAACTGCCGAAAATTTCATTTTTCTTAAACCGTTAGTAACGCTTTTAGTCATAAAAAATCAATTTGCAAACGTAAATATGAAAACTGCAATCTGCTCTTTTGTCAGCAGTCTTATATCACTGGTTTCCAGACATTTACACACAAAATGGGCTCATTCTAAGACAAAAATTAAAAAATGTCATCAAAACAATTAAAATTTGAGAGTGCAGCTTTAAGCACTAAGAAGTCTAAGAACCTTGGACTTGGCTTATTCTTTTCTTTTTATTTTCACTTGCAGCATGTTGTGGACATGATGATGCGCCTCCGTCGGGAGTTGGAAGGCCAGGAGCCTCAGATCACGCCGCAGATCGATAACCTGTTCATTATCGACCGCACGGTGGACCTGCTCACACCGCTACTTACACAGCTTACATACGAAGGCCTCATTGACGAGATGTATGGCATCAATAATAGTAAGGGCACGCACGTAGATTTAGATTTCTTATCAATATTTATAAATGGAAAAAGACACAATATAATGTTTATTATATGCTTACCGGTGGTTAAAAATTCATACACACTTGACATATTTTTGAAAGCTTATTAAATAAATATTACTGCAAGTAGTCATGATTCCTAACATTTTCTAGAAAATTGAAAGTTTTTAAATTCTTTACAGCTCGAAATAATGTGCTCTTTTCTCCCATTGCACTGTGTCCCTTTTCTGCAGCACCGTGTCCTTTTTAAAAAACTGGCTAAAATCCTAGCTTTTTCTGAGGTCTATAACTATTGCTTGGCATATATTGTCATTTTAAGACTTATGGAACAGACTGAAAACATTGAAACATTACAGATATTGTAAATGTATATAAATTTTTATTTTTACAGCATCGGCCAAATTTCCACCACAGAAGTTCCTTAGTAAGAATGAGAGCAGCACTTCAGATATGGAGTACAAAACAGTCGTCCTGAACTCGGGAGATGAATTGTTTTCCGAGCTACGTGACAAGAACTTCAGTGCAGTTGGCCAAGTCGTCAGTAGGAAAGCAAAGTTTATCACTGCAGAGTTTGATGTAAGTTCTCAAAGTATTGCTTATCACTACAGAGTTTGATGTATGTTCTCTAGGCAAAGCTTATTACTGAAGAGTTTCATGTAAGTTCTCAAAACAAAGCTTATTAATTATTATTAATTAATTAATTAATCATTAACACATTGATGTCATGTTTTACATGCATCATTATTAAACCATGTTAATGGACTTGAGCTGATGGACTTGAGCAGCAAACTGTATAAAACTTGATTACGTTGTCTACAGGTGGCGAAGAGATTGCCCACGGGTTGTGATTAGGTTGTCCACAGGTTGTGATAAGGTTATCCACCTGTTGTGATTAGGTTGTCCACAAGTTGTGATTAGGTTGTCCACAGGTTGTGATTAGGTTGGCCACTTGATGTGATAAGGTTGTCCACAGGTTGTGATTAGGTTGTCCACAGGTTGTGATTAGGTTGGCCACTTGTTGTGATAAGGTTGTCCACAGGTTGTAATTAGGTTGTCCACTGGTTGTGATTAGGCTAGTTTGCAGATTTAAATTTTTTGATTGGTCAATAATTATTATTGGATAAATATTGAACAATCAATAAAGATTCTGGTAACTTGACAAAACTGAAAATTTAACAAAACTGCAGCAGCCAATTTTATAAAATATGGTTAAATTGTCAACTGGTTATCGTTTGGTTTGTGCACACATTTAAATACAAATAAAAATTGACCAATCAATAAACATTCGCCTAACTTGTGCAAAACCGTAGATTTAACCAGTTCTAAACAAAGGGCCGCTGCTCTCCACCAAAGTGATAGATATAATTATAGAAACAGTGGGTGACAGTTGAGTTGAAATGACGCCCAACCAACCTGAAATAAATATCTATAACTGTTTTACAACTGGAATGATTTACTTATCAAGTCTAAACCCTGGACAAACAAATGCACATCCACTTGGATTAAATATATTATTATTATTTTTTATAAAAAATAGGTTGATTAATTGTAGCCCCATTAAGCATTTTATCAATTTGATTAAGAGGAAAGAACTCTTTTGGATTTTTAGGAGAGGAATAGTGCTAAGACTGTTGGCGAGTTGAAACATTTTGTGTCCAAGCTGCCCCATCTACAGCAGGCTAGGACTGAGCTTGCTAAGCGTAAGTATATATACCTGTCATAAATCAACAATCTTTATATTAGCCCTTTGCATGCTGGGTAAATTGTCGTCTGCTCAAAAATGTCGTCTGGTTTATTCTAAATTTCTTTCAATTTACTTGAAACTTTGGGGATATATTGACTAAGTGGCAAACAGCTTGGAACCTGACCAGACGCCGAGTTACTCGGCGTCTGGTCTGGTTCCAAGCTGTTTGCAAAGCCTTTAAAATCGCCATCAGCAGCCTAAGGGTTAGCTCATGTGCAAACATCAGCAGTATGCACTGTGTGAAATCTGGCTGTATTAAATTCTGATGTTATTATGACTTAAGTTATTGTTCATATTTTTGTCTGCAGTAGCCCAGGGTCAAGTTTCATAGTCATTTTTGTGCTAGTGAACAAAGTTAGTATCACAGATGAACACCAAGCTAAAAATTAGAAACTATTTTTCTCAACTTTTGTGACATTTCTACAGAGTTGAGATTTTTTTTCCATATTTTTGAAGAGGGATTAAGACTTTTAAAGAAACAGGCCCCAGGGGCTGTTTAAAAAACAATCTTATTCGATTTTAGTCATAAATTGAAATTGTTTTTATGTCATAGTTTCATTATTATGCTACATGTTTGATTAAATTGGTCTTTAACCATTATAAGAAATGAACCAGTTGAGAAAATAAAAAAAATCATTGTGTTGCCTTTTGTGACATGTAAACAGATTTATTGAAACGGCCACTAAGTTCTGCAGTGGGTTAAGGTTATCAGATATATCATGATTGTACTCCCCTAAGATAATTAAAGATGCACTCTTACTCCCAACCAAGATTAACCACAATTAGTACAATTGTTTTAATATACCAAAATGGATGAATAAATGTTGAAAACAATAGTTCTTATGAAGGATACCGAGTTAAATTTGAAAGAAAGGTGCCGGAAACATGGTATTTCTGAACTTATGAGACGAAAGAAGCTCAAAGTAAATATTTTAGCACTCTCCAATCATTTCATACTTTTTGTGTTTTCAGCTATTAAATACAGCGTTACAATCTTGTTATCAGTAATTAATATTTTCCATAAATGCATTATTAAGTAAGTTGTTAAAGGGTTATCACTCAAATTTTATGTTTGATATACCTTTGTATGTTTTTATTTTGAATAAGAGCGTCACTTTAAATATTAATTAGGCCTATGAGAGCAAAACTGTAATACACATGCAAGGTGGAACATCTTAAGTTTAGCTGTCCCTGCTTTCAGATACATCCATTGCTGAATTAATCAAGGAAGCAACAGACACAGAGGAGTTTATGGAATGTCTCCACTGTCAACAGGACCTGTATAAGGGGGAGGATACTGACAAGGTCTGCCCTTACCTCGAAGACTGCATAGGCCGCAGGGAACCGCTACTCAAGGTAAGTTACCTAGAAGACTGTATAGGCCACAGGTTAGATACCTGGAACTCTGTTTAGGCCACAGGGAACCGCTACTCAAGATTAGATACATAGAAGACTGTATAGGCCACAGGTTAGATACCTGGAACTCTGTTTAGGCCACAGGGAATCGCTACTCAAGGTTAGATACATAGAAGACTGTATAGGCCACAGGTTAGATACCTGGAACTCTGTTTAGGCCACAGGGAACCGCTACTCAAGGTTAGATACATAGAAGACTGTATAGGCCACAGGTTAGATACCTGGAACTCTGTTTAGGCCGCAGGGAACTGCTACTCAAGGTTAGATACATAGAAGACTGTATAGGCCACAGGTTAGTTACCTGGAACTCTGTTTAGGCCACAGGGAACCGCTACTCAAGGTTAGATACATAGAAGACTGTATAGGCCACAGGTTAGATACCTGGAACTCTGTTTAGGCCGCAGGGAACTGCTACTCAAGGTTAGATACATAAAAGATTGTATAGGCCACAGGTTAGTTACCTGGAACTCTGTTTAGGCCACAGGGAACCGCTACTCAAGGTTAGATACATAGAAGACTGTATAGGCCACAGGTTAGATACCTGGAACTCTGTTTAGGCCGCAGGGAACTGCTACTCAAGGTTAGATACATAAAAGATTGTATAGGCCACAGGTTAGTTACCTGGAACTCTGTTTAGGCCGCAGGGAACCGCTACTCAAGGTTAGATACATAAAAGATTGTATAGGCCACAGGTTAGTTACCTGGAACTCTATATAGGCCGCAGGGAACCGCTACTCAAAGTCAGTTATTAAAAAAATATTAAGGTAATAAGAAAAAATGTTAAAGGCAAAAAATTCAACTCCGCATAGGAAACGCTTCAATACGGGACACAGAAGTAGTAAGAGCCATGAAAATTAAATATTGTTATTTTTACTGCAGTGAAACTATTAACATGATATTTGACCAAAAAGCATAAAAAGTACCGTACTGAAACAATGTATTTGATACATTTCAGATACTTCGTCTTCTGTGCATCCAGTCATTCTGCAATAACGGACTCAAACCAAAGGTGTTGGACTACTACAAACGAGAAATTCTACAGGTACTAGGTTAACTGAAGTGATTGTGCCGGGCACATACTGAATTTTACTGTTGATAATAGGCTATGATCAATAGATAATCCACAGGAAAATATACAGTCAAACCCGTTGGTGATGTCACTTGGCTCAATGTCCTCGTTGGCTCGATTTGGATGTCAAGGACCAATTTTGTTTAACTCTTTGTAAGCGTTACCGCTTGGCTGGATATTCGCGAGGCTCGAAGTATTTTGGCCTGTCCCTGGGATATGGAGCCAACAGGTTTCGACTGAAGTGAGAAAAATTGAGTACGGTAAAACTATAAAAAAGAATGTGTAAAGTACACAGGTAAAAAACAAAACTGACTCAATTTATTCCAAGTCCATTAATAAGATCTATTGTTTTGCAGGCAATAATTTTTAACATTTTGGGAAGAATAATTGCATACTTAGAGATTTTCAGACTGTTTAAAATTACTAGATTTCAATAAACTTACTTTATGAAAACAATTTATTGTGATGTTTATAGTGTTAATTTCCTTTAAGTCTCAAAACTCTTCAAAATAAAAGAATGTTATATTGGTATTTAATTTTAACTGTTAAAAAATAATTGCAACATAAAAAATCTGTCAGTAGGTCCCTTAAACATCTTCTGTTTTCATGTTTTGTTTCGTCACATTGGGCCGATTGTTCAGAATTTTGTTAAGTTAACAACATGATAAACGAGATTGTTGTTGTTGTAAACATTTAAAAATGAATTATTTGATTATGTGCTCATATTTAAATAAAACAGGTAAAGCTGAAATATTTGTCTTAAATCTTGTTTGAAATACTGGAGATCTCATGTGTAACCATTTAACATCCAGAGCAGACAAGATTTCAAAGCTAACAACAATGACATTAACAACATTGTTAATTCTGAACAGTCGGCCCATTGTAATGTTACATTGTCTTTTCCAACAGACATACGGGTTCCAGCACCTTGTGACCTTGGGCAACCTAGAGAAGGTCGGCCTGCTGCGGCCACATGGAATACGTAACTACATAACCTTGCGCAAGACACTCAAACTCACTGTTGATACAGTTAATGAAATGGTGAGTCTGACTCTGTCATTTCAATTTTGACTTGATATTCTTCAATGAAAAAGGAGACAAGAAATTGGTATTGGCCAAAAAACATTTAAAATATTAATATGAAACTTAGTACACATATTACCAATGACAATATATGTAATATGTATCAAGGTTCCTTACCCTTCTTTTGATAAGGTTTTTCCCCGAGAGTATATTAGATAACATTGGGCATGGTGGTGCTTATCAAAAAAAGTGATGGTAAAATGTGTCCTATTCACAATGAATGCAAACAAAGTCTTTTTTTAATGGATATAAAACACAATTCACCAAGACACATATATTGATTTGAATTTGAAAACTATACATCAGATATTATTTAAAAAGATTTAAAATTAACTTGATGCATACGACATGCTTCAAACTTTACATGATAAAGCCTCAAAGATATATGCTGAGTTACAAAAAGATAATGGTTGTTTTATCGCAGAATCCCAATGACATATCGTACGTGTACAGCGGTTACGCACCACTAAGTGTTCGTCTGATCAAGTTCCTTGCACGACCGGGTTGGCGCAGTATTACAGAGGTGTTAAACATGCTCCCGGGACCAACATTTAACGAAGTACAACAGATACCCGTTGCCCTTAGGAAGAGAAGTATAAATAAATTATATTACATAGTCAGGTAAATCATTGGAAAATGAAATAGGATAAACCAATGTGTTTGAGGGAGAGAGATGTGGTATAAGTGAATAGCGTTGTAATTTATCAGCAAACAAGTTATTTAATATTTAGCTCCGCCTTCTTGTTAATTTTCAGCTATGGGAGTTTATGTTTAGACTCAAAAAGAAAAAATACTGTTAAACACAATACATTGCATGATATATCACGTACAACTTTTTCAATTAATATCTCAAAGCTCCAGTTTGGAATCGGATCAAATATTACTAAAATAATGTTCAAACCACTATTTTTTATGCATCCAAGAGCGGTAAATAGAAGTCTTAAGCTTATGAGGTTATATTTACATTAGGGTCTTTTATGAAAAAGTTAAACAAATTCAAAAAGCATTTATTTTGGTAAATCCCTCTGTCCATTGCCTTGGTTTTCGATCAATAACTGAAGAACACTTAATTACCAGCTCATGAATGCTATTGTTTTGAGGTCAGTGGTCGAAGGTCGTGTTGACCTTGAGCTGTAAATCTGATTCTTATCAATAACTGAAGAAGACATAGGCCCAGACTATGTAGGCAGTTTGGTAATGACCAGCAGGTAAACCCAAATGATTTTGTGGTCAAATCACTATTTTTTGAGTTATGGCCCCTTTTCAACTTTTATATTATACTCAAACATTTAACTTGAGTTGAGTATACTAGGATTTCAGATATTAGTTTTTAGTTTTATTATTCTGATGTTTAAGTATACATATTGTGTTTCCACTTTCCAGGATCTTCAGTAACATCGTCACATTCCAGTATTGCGGACCAGAAGGTTACACTGGTCTTCTTCCTCGGTGGGGTCACATTCGCAGAGATTGCAGCCCTCAGGTTCCTCGCACAGCAAGACGATGGTACGTAAAGAAGGCCTTGGATGTTATTATAAGCATGCTTCTGTTGAAAATGTTTTCATGCAAATTTTGGAACCATTACTCTGTGTAAATGTACTGTGTTAGATTATTGTAAATTTCCTATTATATGAGCTGGAAAGGTATTTTTTTGAGTTTAGAGTTTTAAGGTAAAACTTGTTCATGTAGCAGAATTGGAAAATAGACCAACAAAATGATCCCTGGCGGGTCTATTTGGGCATGCCTGCGTTTATGGTATTTCCTTCTGAATGAGAGAACTTGAAGCAACCAAACTTGTCTATGTCACAGTGCACATATTATCGTACATGCATTCTAAACAAAGACTAAAGGTGACACAGATAGTTGGGCATAAATTGGGCATTTTTGAAAATTTTACATCAGGTTTTACCAGTTTGATACTTAGGTAATATCATGTTAGTTTGTTTGTGGGGTTGTATAATATTGAGTGTGGCTTGAATAAGTCCATATCTTAACACATAAAACAAGAAAGGATACAAAAGTATCTTAAAACAAAGAGGAAAAAAAAACTATTTCTTTTATGTAATATTGTGGAAGTAGATAATTGTATGTGCATGTCTTGTTTGCTAGCCCACTGCGTGATGTGCAGTGGGAAAACACACTTTTCAATACAAAAATATTGGCTGGTTTCTAATATTTTATATGTAATAGATATGAAATAAATACTAGCATTGTTGAATCACGTATGCATGTACTACGCTATTTCATATACTAGTAATCACTTGTACTAACACCCTCTCAGGCGGCAGCGATTACATAATAGCGACGACTAAGATAATCACAGGCAGTAGCCTTCTGCATGATATCAGTGCGAAGGGACTCAAGGGTCATATAACGGACGGACCTTATGTGCATAACTAGTGGGGCCACCACTTTAAGGGACAGCCCCTTGTATCTGCAACTTGTGTAAGCATGATGACCAGCCACCTAAACCCTCTATCCATCTATGTTTAATAATTCCTTGGCAAAGGATACCCTTATCCATCTGTAGCATAACCTTATTCCCAAGCACATTCACTATATGGTACCGGAGATTGCGCAATCATAAGGCTTTGCTTCTTTTACATGAAAGCAATTTAGGTGTGATACAAGTTTTAATATAAGATACAAAATTTTCTCAAGTTATCTTAGTTAATTTGTCTGATGCATCATATAATACAAGTTGTCCAATATACAAGTTCCAGGATACAAAATTGTCCCATGTTTTTTCCTAAAATATAAGTCTGTTTCATGTTTAATCGTTAAATATAAGTATGTTGACGTTATGTCTCCAAATACAAGTCTGTCCCATGCTCCATCCTAATATACAAAGTTGTCCCATGTTTATAACAATTATATGAACTTTTACCCCAAGATGCACAGACATCAATCTTACAAATTACCATCAATCAAGCAAATGTCATGAGCACCCAAATATAGTCAAAGGTAACCCAATTGTACATGTAATTTTATTTGTATTACTGAACATGAAATGTTTTAAATATATGCCATGGTTACAGACAAAACTTTCCCTGGAGCAAATGTTGACCTTGGTAAGTCTGGTGCTTTGTTGGGCTTTGATTTGTGCTGACTTTTGTTAACAACAAACTGAAGTTATCGTGTGTTTTTCAGTTGTCATTTTCATAATGTAAAATTAGAAATGTAATTCGCTACTAAATCTCCCTTTTGTGTTTTTAAAATCCATGACATTTTTAACACTGCTACTATTCATTGCTTCAAAATCTTTACCAAAGCATATTGAAAATGATTTCTTTTTCAGCATATATATATATATAAAGTAAATAAATATATAGATCTAGATTGTAAAGGTTTCTAATAGAAGTTTTTGCACTATTTCAGTAAATATCACAAGCAGATAAACTGCTATCTACTAGCAAGCTTATAATGATAGCGACTTCATAACCCTTCCATGTGTAAAATTCCTTCATGTGGAATAAAAAAACAAACAAGAAAAAAACGTTCATGTAAAAAAAAATGGAATAACGCGACTGATTCATGCGATCCACTCAACTTCTTTTATTCACCAACTTTTGCTATCAAGATCGTGGCATGATTTTGTTTGCACATTTGATTGACTTGAATTGTGTCTTATATTTCAGGAGGAACTGACTATGTTATCGCTACCACCAAAATCATCAGTGGACAGTCATTGTTGGATAAACTTGTGTGCCATATTGAACCGGAAAAACTGAACCCATTCATGTGAAAAATTGAAGAAAAAGCTTAACCCATTCATGTGAAAAATTGGAGAAAAAGCTTAACCCATTCATGTGAAAAATTGGAGAAAAAGCTTAACCCATTCATGTGAAAATTTGGAGAAAAAGCTTAACCCATTCATGTGAAAATTTGGAGAAAAAACTGAACGAATTCAAATGTAAATTTGGAAAAAAACATGACCCATTCATGTAAAAAAATTGAAAAAAAAAGTCAACCCAATTGAAAAAATCGGGAAAAACTTGAAATTCATATGAAAAATTGGGGAAAACTAGAAACTATACAAGAAGAGTATTCATGTCAAGAACAAGAGCTTTGACATCATTTGAATACGTCTACAAGAAGTCAGTGTTAAAAAAATCATGATCATTTCTTACACATTATCAGATTTTATGAGTGTGGTACATGTGCTTTTAACTTTATTTAATCAAAGATTATTGAGTGTAATTATTGGATCATCATGTTTGAAATATCTGGGGTTATGAAACAGGGCTGAATTAAATAACCAACTTCACTTAAAATTTAGAGTAGAAGCTGAGTGTTTTGATTGGCCTGTCAAAATAACTGGACCAATGGACTGTATGAAATCACCGAGGCATATCTACTATGGATAAGTTTGATATTGAATATGGCCCCTGGAGTCTTTTTACTTAAGCTTGCACATATTGTTAAATACCAGTTTTCTACTGTTAATGTATATACTGTATCTACAATGTTACTGTTATAGGGTCACACTTAATAGTTTATTTGACATTTCTCGACCAACTCACAAAAAAATCCATGATCTAGTTGTCATATTGCTATTTATTTATTTTATTATGGAGTAGGAGTAATGGGGCTAGGCAGTATAAAAAACACAACAACAACCCACCTACTGACCTACACCTAAACATGTTTGTTGGAAAATGCCAAACAAACCATATATAAATTGTGGCCCAGTATTTAATTATTTTAAAGAGTGATATGTGCAATATAACACATAAACCACAGACATATTTACTATATATTTTGTATTTTCTGTTCATTACTTCATTTGTCAAATGATGACTCATGAATTATATATTGGGTGGACTATGTGCGAATGAAATAAATGCAAAACATTGTCTTGACTTGTTATCCCTTGGGAGAAACTCTCTAAAAATTTCTTAGCATACATAACAAGCGGATGCCGTTGTTACTCAGTATCTCAACCACCAAGGGGCAAAACTCTAGCAACAATACATGTGCATCACGTTTAGTGAATCTCTTGCACAGTTTTCTTCTAATGGTTGACATTGAAGTTTTCATACAAATGGCTACAATGAAGTACTAACAGTAGTAGACTTATTTGTTTTTGTAATAATTTTCTTAAAACTAGAATTATAGTTGTCACACTCGCTAGCATGATGGTAAAAGAAAGTGTGGTCTTGTGGTGTGGAGTACCAAGGGGAAGCCAACTTGTCTGAACTCCCATGCACCCAGACCAGGAATCGAACCTGGGTTGCCTAGATAAAGTGTGCCAACAGGACAACCATAATTGGATTTATCACCTGTCAGGATTATTATGCTGCAAGGGCCTTAACTCAAGAGTGACTATTAAGTATCTTCAAGGGCCTTAACTCAAGAGAGACTATTAAGTATCTTCAAGGGCCTTAACTCAAGAGAGACTATTAAGTATCTTCAAGGGCCTTAACTCAAGAGAGACTATTAAGTATCTTCAAGGGCCTTAACTCAAGAGAGACTATTAAGTATCTTCAAGGGCCTTAACTCAAGAGAGACTATTAAGTATCTTCAAGGGCCTTAACTCAAGAGAGACTATTAAGTATCTTCAAGGGCCTTAACTCAAGAGAGACTATTAAGTATCTTCAAGGGCCTTAACTCAAGAGAGACTATTAAGTATCTTCAAGGGCCTTAACTCAAGAGAGACTATTAAGTATCTTCAAGGGCCACAGGTTAGATACCTGGAACTCTGTTTAGGCCGCAGGGAACCGCTACTCAAGGTAAGTTACCTAGAAGACTGTATAGGCCACAGGTTAGATACCTGGAACTCTGTTTAGGCCGCAGGGAACCGCTACTCAAGGTAAGTTACCTAGAAGACTGTATAGGCCACAGGTTAGATACCTGGAACTCTGTTTAGGCCACAGGGAATCGCTACTCAAGGTTAGATACATAGAAGACTGTATAGGCCACAGGTTAGATACCTGGAACTCTGTTTAGGCCACAGGGAATCGCTACTCAAGGTTAGATACATAGAAGACTGTATAGGCCACAGGTTAGATACCTGGAACTCTGTTTAGGCCACAGGGAACCGCTACTCAAGGTTAGATACATAGAAGACTGTATAGGCCACAGGTTAGATACCTGGAACTCTGTTTAGGCCGCAGGGAACTGCTACTCAAGGTTAGATACATAGAAGACTGTATAGGCCACAGGTTAGTTACCTGGAACTCTGTTTAGGCCACAGGGAACCGCTACTCAAGGTTAGATACATAGAAGACTGTATAGGCCACAGGTTAGATACCTGGAACTCTGTTTAGGCCGCAGGGAACCGCTACTCAAGGTTAGATACATAAAAGATTGTATAGGCCACAGGTTAGTTACCTGGAACTCTATATAGGCCGCAGGGAACCGCTACTCAAAGTCAGTTATTAAAAAAATATTAAGGTAATAAGAAAAAATGTTAAAGGCAAAAAATTCAACTCCGCATAGGAAACGCTTCAATACGGGACACAGAAGTAGTAAGAGCCATGAAAATTAAATATTGTTATTTTTACTGCAGTGAAACTATTAACATGATATTTGACCAAAAAGCATAAAAAGTACCGTACTGAAACAATGTATTTGATACATTTCAGATACTTCGTCTTCTGTGCATCCAGTCATTCTGCAACAACGGACTCAAACCAAAGGTGTTGGACTACTACAAACGAGAAATTCTACAGGTACTAGGTTAACTGAAATGATTGTGCCGGGCACATACTGAATTTTACTGTTGATAATAGGCTATGATCAATAGATAATCCACAGGAAAATATACAGTCAAACCCGTTGGTGATGTCACTTGGCTCAATGTCCTCGTTGGCTCGATTTGGATGTCAAGGACCAATTTTGTTTAACTCTTTGTAAGCGTTACCGCTTGGCTGGATATTTGCGAGGCTCGAAGTATTTTGGCCTGTCCCTGGGATATGGAGCCAACAGGTTTCGACTGAAGTGAGAAAAATTGAGTACGGTAAAACTATAAAAAAGAATGTGTAAAGTACACAGGTAAAAAACAAAACTGACTCAATTTATTCCAAGTCCATTAATAAGATCTATTGTTTTGCAGGCAATAATTTTTAACATTTTGGGAAGAATAATTGCATACTTAGAGATTTTCAGACTGTTTAAAATTACTAGATTTCAATAAACTTACTTTATGAAAACAATTTATTGTGATGTTTATAGTGTTAATTTCCTTTAAGTCTCAAAACTCTTCAAAATAAAAGAATGTTATATTGGTATTTAATTTTAACTGTTAAAAAATAATTGCAACATAAAAAATCTGTCAGTAGGTCCCTTAAACATCTTCTGTTTTCATGTTTTGTTTCGTCACATTGGGCCGATTGTTCAGAATTTTGTTAAGTAAACAACATGATAAACGAGATTGTTGTTGTTGTAAACTTTTAAAAATGAATTATTTGATTATGTGCTCATATTTAAATAAAACAGGTAAAGCTGAAATATTTGTCTTAAATCTTGTTTGAAATACTGGAGATCTCATGTGTAACCATTTAACATCCAGAGCAGACAAGATTTCAAAGCTAACAACAATGACATTAACAACATTGTTAATTCTGAACAGTCGGCCCATTGTAATGTTACATTGTCTTTTCCAACAGACATACGGGTTCCAGCACCTTGTGACCTTGGGCAACCTAGAGAAGGTCGGCCTGCTGCGGCCACACGGAATACGTAACTACATAACCTTGCGCAAGACACTCAAACTCACTGTTGATACAGTTAATGAAATGGTGAGTCTGACTCTGTCATTTCAATTTTGACTTGATATTCTTCAATGAAAAAGGAGACAAGAAATTGGTATTGGCCAAAAAACATTCAAGATATTAATATGAAACTTAGTACACATATTACCAATGACAATATATGTAATATGTATCAAGGTTCCTTACCCTTCTTTTGATAAGGTTTTTCCCCCGAGAGTATATTAGATAACATTGGGCATGGTGGTGCTTATCATATGGAAAAGTGATGGTAAAATGTGTCCTATTCCCAATGAATGCAAACAAAGTCTTTTTTTAATGGATATAAAACACAATTCACCAAGACACATATATTGATTTGAATTTGAAAACTATACATCAGATATTATTTAAAAAGATTTAAAATTAACTTGATGCATACGACATGCTTCAAACTTTACATGATAAAGCCTCAAAGATATATGCTGAGTTACAAAAAGATAATGGTTGTTTTATCGCAGAATCCCAATGACATATCGTACGTGTACAGCGGTTACGCACCACTAAGTGTTCGTCTGATCAAGTTCCTTGCACGACCGGGTTGGCGCAGTATTACAGAGGTGTTAAACATGCTCCCGGGACCAACATTTAACGAAGTACAACAGATACCCGTTGCCCTTAGGAAGAGAAGTATAAATAAATTATATTACATAGTCAGGTAAATCATTGGAAAATGAAATAGGATAAACCAATGTGTTTGAGGGAGAGAGATGTGGTATAAGTGAATAGCGTTGTAATTTATCAGCAAACAAGTTATTTAATATTTAGCTCCGCCTTCTTGTTAATTTTCAGCTATGGGAGTTTATGTTTAGACTCAAAAAGAAAAAATACTGTTAAACACAATACATTGCATGATATATCACGTACAACTTTTTCAATTAATATCTCAAAGCTCCAGTTTGGAATCGGATCAAATATTACTAAAATAATGTTCAAACCACTATTTTTTATGCATCCAAGAGCGGTAAATAGAAGTCTTAAGCTTATGAGGTTATATTTACATTAGGGTCTTTTATGAAAAAGTTAAACAAATTCAAAAAGCATTTATTTTGGTAAATCCCTCTGTCCATTGCCTTGGTTTTCGATCAATAACTGAAGAACACTTAATTACCAGCTCATGAATGCTATTGTTTTGAGGTCAGTGGTCGAAGGTCGTGTTGACCTTGAGCTGTAAATCTGATTCTTATCAATAACTGAAGAAGACATAGGCCCAGACTATGTAGGCAGTTTGGTAATGACCAGCAGGTAAACCCAAATGATTTTGTGGTCAAATCACTATTTTTTGAGTTATGGCCCCTTTTCAACTTTTATATTATACTCAAACATTTAACTTGAGTTGAGTATACTAGGATTTCAGATATTAGTTTTTAGTTTTATTATTCTGATGTTTAAGTATACATATTGTGTTTCCACTTTCCAGGATCTTCAGTAACATCGTCACATTCCAGTATTGCGGACCAGAAGGTTACACTGGTCTTCTTCCTCGGTGGGGTCACATTCGCAGAGATTGCAGCCCTCAGGTTCCTCGCACAGCAAGACGATGGTACGTAAAGAAGGCCTTGGATGTTATTATAAGCATGCTTCTGTTGAAAATGTTTTCATGCAAATTTTGGAACCATTACTCTGTGTAAATGTACTGTGTTAGATTATTGTAAATTTCCTATTATATGAGCTGGAAAGGTATTTTTTTGAGTTTAGAGTTTTAAGGTAAAACTTGTTCATGTAGCAGAATTGGAAAATAGACCAACAAAATGATCCCTGGCGGGTCTATTTGGGCATGCCTGCGTTTATGGTATTTCCTTCTGAATGAGAGAACTTGAAGCAACCAAACTTGTCTATGTCACAGTGCACATATTATCGTACATGCATTCTAAACAAAGACTAAAGGTGACACAGATAGTTGGGCATAAATTGGGCATTTTTGAAAATTTTACATCAGGTTTTACCAGTTTGATACTTAGGTAATATCATGTTAGTTTGTTTGTGGGGTTGTATAATATTGAGTGTGGCTTGAATAAGTCCATATCTTAACACATAAAACAAGAAAGGATACAAAAGTATCTTAAAACAAAGAGGAAAAAAAAACTATTTCTTTTATGTAATATTGTGGAAGTAGATAATTGTATGTGCATGTCTTGTTTGCTAGCCCACTGCGTGATGTGCAGTGGGAAAACACACTTTTCAATACAAAAATATTGGCTGGTTTCTAATATTTTATATGTAATAGATATGAAATAAATACTAGCATTGTTGAATCACGTATGCATGTACTACGCTATTTCATATACTAGTAATCACTTGTACTAACACCCTCTCAGGCGGCAGCGATTACATAATAGCGACGACTAAGATAATCACAGGCAGTAGCCTTCTGCATGATATCAGTGCGAAGGGACTCAAGGGTCATATAACGGACGGACCTTATGTGCATAACTAGTGGGGCCACCACTTTAAGGGACAGCCCCTTGTATCTGCAACTTGTGTAAGCATGATGACCAGCCACCTAAACCCTCTATCCATCTATGTTTAATAATTCCTTGGCAAAGGATACCCTTATCCATCTGTAGCATAACCTTATTCCCAAGCACATTCACTATATGGTACCGGAGATTGCGCAATCATAAGGCTTTGCTTCTTTTACATGAAAGCAATTTAGGTGTGATACAAGTTTTAATATAAGATACAAAATTTTCTCAAGTTATCTTAGTTAATTTGTCTGATGCATCATATAATACAAGTTGTCCAATATACAAGTTCCAGGATACAAAATTGTCCCATGTTTTTTCCTAAAATATAAGTCTGTTTCATGTTTAATCGTTAAATATAAGTATGTTGACGTTATGTCTCCAAATACAAGTCTGTCCCATGCTCCATCCTAATATACAAAGTTGTCCCATGTTTATAACAATTATATGAACTTTTACCCCAAGATGCACAGACATCAATCTTACAAATTACCATCAATCAAGCAAATGTCATGAGCACCCAAATATAGTCAAAGGTAACCCAATTGTACATGTAATTTTATTTGTATTACTGAACATGAAATGTTTTAAATATATGCCATGGTTACAGACAAAACTTTCCCTGGAGCAAATGTTGACCTTGGTAAGTCTGGTGCTTTGTTGGGCTTTGATTTGTGCTGACTTTTGTTAACAACAAACTGAAGTTATCGTGTGTTTTTCAGTTGTCATTTTCATAATGTAAAATTAGAAATGTAATTCGCTACTAAATCTCCCTTTTGTGTTTTTAAAATCCATGACATTTTTAACACTGCTACTATTCATTGCTTCAAAATCTTTACCAAAGCATATTGAAAATGATTTCTTTTTCAGCATATATATATATATAAAGTAAATAAATATATAGATCTAGATTGTAAAGGTTTCTAATAGAAGTTTTTGCACTATTTCAGTAAATATCACAAGCAGATAAACTGCTATCTACTAGCAAGCTTATAATGATAGCGACTTCATAACCCTTCCATGTGTAAAATTCCTTCATGTGGAATAAAAAAACAAACAAGAAAAAAACGTTCATGTAAAAAAAAATGGAATAACGCGACTGATTCATGCGATCCACTCAACTTCTTTTATTCACCAACTTTTGCTATCAAGATCGTGGCATGATTTTGTTTGCACATTTGATTGACTTGAATTGTGTCTTATATTTCAGGAGGAACTGACTATGTTATCGCTACCACCAAAATCATCAGTGGACAGTCATTGTTGGATAAACTTGTGTGCCATATTGAACCGGAAAAACTGAACCCATTCATGTGAAAAATTGAAGAAAAAGCTTAACCCATTCATGTGAAAAATTGGAGAAAAAGCTTAACCCATTCATGTGAAAAATTGGAGAAAAAGCTTAACCCATTCATGTGAAAATTTGGAGAAAAAACTGAACGAATTCAAATGTAAATTTGGAAAAAAACATGACCCATTCATGTAAAAAAATTGAAAAAAAAAGTCAACCCAATTGAAAAAATCGGGAAAAACTTGAAATTCATATGAAAAATTGGGGAAAACTAGAAACTATACAAGAAGAGTATTCATGTCAAGAACAAGAGCTTTGACATCATTTGAATACGTCTACAAGAAGTCAGTGTTAAAAAAATCATGATCATTTCTTACACATTATCAGATTTTATGAGTGTGGTACATGTGCTTTTAACTTTATTTAATCAAAGATTATTGAGTGTAATTATTGGATCATCATGTTTGAAATATCTGGGGTTATGAAACAGGGCTGAATTAAATAACCAACTTCACTTAAAATTTAGAGTAGAAGCTGAGTGTTTTGATTGGCCTGTCAAAATAACTGGACCAATGGACTGTATGAAATCACCGAGGCATATCTACTATGGATAAGTTTGATATTGAATATGGCCCCTGGAGTCTTTTTACTTAAGCTTGCACATATTGTTAAATACCAGTTTTCTACTGTTAATGTATATACTGTATCTACAATGTTACTGTTATAGGGTCACACTTAATAGTTTATTTGACATTTCTCGACCAACTCACAAAAAAATCCATGATCTAGTTGTCATATTGCTATTTATTTATTTTATTATGGAGTAGGAGTAATGGGGCTAGGCAGTATAAAAAACACAACAACAACCCACCTACTGACCTACACCTAAACATGTTTGTTGGAAAATGCCAAACAAACCATATATAAATTGTGGCCCAGTATTTAATTATTTTAAAGAGTGATATGTGCAATATAACACATAAACCACAGACATATTTACTATATATTTTGTATTTTCTGTTCATTACTTCATTTGTCAAATGATGACTCATGAATTATATATTGGGTGGACTATGTGCGAATGAAATAAATGCAAAACATTGTCTTGACTTGTTATCCCTTGGGAGAAACTCTCTAAAAATTTCTTAGCATACATAACAAGCGGATGCCGTTGTTACTCAGTATCTCAACCACCAAGGGGCAAAACTCTAGCAACAATACATGTGCATCACGTTTAGTGAATCTCTTGCACAGTTTTCTTCTAATGGTTGACATTGAAGTTTTCATACAAATGGCTACAATGAAGTACTAACAGTAGTAGACTTATTTGTTTTTGTAATAATTTTCTTAAAACTAGAATTATAGTTGTCACACTCGCTAGCATGATGGTAAAAGAAAGTGTGGTCTTGTGGTGTGGAGTACCAAGGGGAAGCCAACTTGTCTGAACTCCCATGCACCCAGACCAGGAATCGAACCTGGGTTGCCTAGATAAAGTGTGCCAACAGGACAACCATAATTGGATTTATCACCTGTCAGGATTATTATGCTGCAAGGGCCTTAACTCAAGAATGACTATTAAGTATCTTCAAGGGCCTTAACTCAAGAGAGACTATTAAGTATCTTCAAGGGCCTTAACTCAAGAGAGACTATTAAGTATCTTCAAGGGCCTTAACTCAAGAGAGACTATTAAGTATCTTCAAGGGCCTTAACTCAAGAGAGACTATTAAGTATCTTCAAGGGCCTTAACTCAAGAGAGACTATTAAGTATCTTCAAGGGCCTTAACTCAAGAGAGACTATTAAGTATCTTCAAGGGCCTTAACTCAAGAGAGACTATTTAGTATCTTCAAGGGCCTTAACTCAAGAGAGACTATTAAGTATCTTCAAGGGCCACAGGTTAGATACCTGGAACTCTGTTTAGGCCGCAGGGAACCGCTACTCAAGGTAAGTTACCTAGAAGACTGTATAGGCCACAGGTTAGATACCTGGAACTCTGTTTAGGCCGCAGGGAACCGCTACTCAAGGTAAGTTACCTAGAAGACTGTATAGGCCACAGGTTAGATACCTGGAACTCTGTTTAGGCCACAGGGAATCGCTACTCAAGGTTAGATACATAGAAGACTGTATAGGCCACAGGTTAGATACCTGGAACTCTGTTTAGGCCACAGGGAATCGCTACTCAAGGTTAGATACATAGAAGACTGTATAGGCCACAGGTTAGATACCTGGAACTCTGTTTAGGCCACAGGGAACCGCTACTCAAGGTTAGATACATAGAAGACTGTATAGGCCACAGGTTAGATACCTGGAACTCTGTTTAGGCCGCAGGGAACTGCTACTCAAGGTTAGATACATAGAAGACTGTATAGGCCACAGGTTAGTTACCTGGAACTCTGTTTAGGCCACAGGGAACCGCTACTCAAGGTTAGATACATAGAAGACTGTATAGGCCACAGGTTAGATACCTGGAACTCTGTTTAGGCCGCAGGGAACCGCTACTCAAGGTTAGATACATAAAAGATTGTATAGGCCACAGGTTAGTTACCTGGAACTCTATATAGGCCGCAGGGAACCGCTACTCAAAGTCAGTTATTAAAAAAATATTAAGGTAATAAGAAAAAATGTTAAAGGCAAAAAATTCAACTCCGCATAGGAAACGCTTCAATACGGGACACAGAAGTAGTAAGAGCCATGAAAATTAAATATTGTTATTTTTACTGCAGTGAAACTATTAACATGATATTTGACCAAAAAGCATAAAAAGTACCGTACTGAAACAATGTATTTGATACATTTCAGATACTTCGTCTTCTGTGCATCCAGTCATTCTGCAACAACGGACTCAAACCAAAGGTGTTGGACTACTACAAACGAGAAATTCTACAGGTACTAGGTTAACTGAAATGATTGTGCCGGGCACATACTGAATTTTACTGTTGATAATAGGCTATGATCAATAGATAATCCACAGGAAAATATACAGTCAAACCCGTTGGTGATGTCACTTGGCTCAATGTCCTCGTTGGCTCGATTTGGATGTCAAGGACCAATTTTGTTTAACTCTTTGTAAGCGTTACCGCTTGGCTGGATATTTGCGAGGCTCGAAGTATTTTGGCCTGTCCCTGGGATATGGAGCCAACAGGTTTCGACTGAAGTGAGAAAAATTGAGTACGGTAAAACTATAAAAAAGAATGTGTAAAGTACACAGGTAAAAAACAAAACTGACTCAATTTATTCCAAGTCCATTAATAAGATCTATTGTTTTGCAGGCAATAATTTTTAACATTTTGGGAAGAATAATTGCATACTTAGAGATTTTCAGACTGTTTAAAATTACTAGATTTCAATAAACTTACTTTATGAAAACAATTTATTGTGATGTTTATAGTGTTAATTTCCTTTAAGTCTCAAAACTCTTCAAAATAAAAGAATGTTATATTGGTATTTAATTTTAACTGTTAAAAAATAATTGCAACATAAAAAATCTGTCAGTAGGTCCCTTAAACATCTTCTGTTTTCATGTTTTGTTTCGTCACATTGGGCCGATTGTTCAGAATTTTGTTAAGTAAACAACATGATAAACGAGATTGTTGTTGTTGTAAACTTTTAAAAATGAATTATTTGATTATGTGCTCATATTTAAATAAAACAGGTAAAGCTGAAATATTTGTCTTAAATCTTGTTTGAAATACTGGAGATCTCATGTGTAACCATTTAACATCCAGAGCAGACAAGATTTCAAAGCTAACAACAATGACATTAACAACATTGTTAATTCTGAACAGTCGGCCCATTGTAATGTTACATTGTCTTTTCCAACAGACATACGGGTTCCAGCACCTTGTGACCTTGGGCAACCTAGAGAAGGTCGGCCTGCTGCGGCCACACGGAATACGTAACTACATAACCTTGCGCAAGACACTCAAACTCACTGTTGATACAGTTAATGAAATGGTGAGTCTGACTCTGTCATTTCAATTTTGACTTGATATTCTTCAATGAAAAAGGAGACAAGAAATTGGTATTGGCCAAAAAACATTCAAGATATTAATATGAAACTTAGTACACATATTACCAATGACAATATATGTAATATGTATCAAGGTTCCTTACCCTTCTTTTGATAAGGTTTTTCCCCCGAGAGTATATTAGATAACATTGGGCATGGTGGTGCTTATCATATGGAAAAGTGATGGTAAAATGTGTCCTATTCCCAATGAATGCAAACAAAGTCTTTTTTTAATGGATATAAAACACAATTCACCAAGACACATATATTGATTTGAATTTGAAAACTATACATCAGATATTATTTAAAAAGATTTAAAATTAACTTGATGCATACGACATGCTTCAAACTTTACATGATAAAGCCTCAAAGATATATGCTGAGTTACAAAAAGATAATGGTTGTTTTATCGCAGAATCCCAATGACATATCGTACGTGTACAGCGGTTACGCACCACTAAGTGTTCGTCTGATCAAGTTCCTTGCACGACCGGGTTGGCGCAGTATTACAGAGGTGTTAAACATGCTCCCGGGACCAACATTTAACGAAGTACAACAGATACCCGTTGCCCTTAGGAAGAGAAGTATAAATAAATTATATTACATAGTCAGGTAAATCATTGGAAAATGAAATAGGATAAACCAATGTGTTTGAGGGAGAGAGATGTGGTATAAGTGAATAGCGTTGTAATTTATCAGCAAACAAGTTATTTAATATTTAGCTCCGCCTTCTTGTTAATTTTCAGCTATGGGAGTTTATGTTTAGACTCAAAAAGAAAAAATACTGTTAAACACAATACATTGCATGATATATCACGTACAACTTTTTCAATTAATATCTCAAAGCTCCAGTTTGGAATCGGATCAAATATTACTAAAATAATGTTCAAACCACTATTTTTTATGCATCCAAGAGCGGTAAATAGAAGTCTTAAGCTTATGAGGTTATATTTACATTAGGGTCTTTTATGAAAAAGTTAAACAAATTCAAAAAGCATTTATTTTGGTAAATCCCTCTGTCCATTGCCTTGGTTTTCGATCAATAACTGAAGAACACTTAATTACCAGCTCATGAATGCTATTGTTTTGAGGTCAGTGGTCGAAGGTCGTGTTGACCTTGAGCTGTAAATCTGATTCTTATCAATAACTGAAGAAGACATAGGCCCAGACTATGTAGGCAGTTTGGTAATGACCAGCAGGTAAACCCAAATGATTTTGTGGTCAAATCACTATTTTTTGAGTTATGGCCCCTTTTCAACTTTTATATTATACTCAAACATTTAACTTGAGTTGAGTATACTAGGATTTCAGATATTAGTTTTTAGTTTTATTATTCTGATGTTTAAGTATACATATTGTGTTTCCACTTTCCAGGATCTTCAGTAACATCGTCACATTCCAATATTGCGGACCAGAAGGTTACACTGGTCTTCTTCCTCGGTGGGGTCACATTCGCAGAGATTGCAGCCCTCAGGTTCCTCGCACAGCAAGACGATGGTACGTAAAGAAGGCCTTGGATGTTATTATAAGCATGCTTCTGTTGAAAATGTTTTCATGCAAATTTTGGAACCATTACTCTGTGTAAATGTACTGTGTTAGATTATTGTAAATTTCCTATTATATGAGCTGGAAAGGTATTTTTTTGAGTTTAGAGTTTTAAGGTAAAACTTGTTCATGTAGCAGAATTGGAAAATAGACCAACAAAATGATCCCTGGCGGGTCTATTTGGGCATGCCTGCGTTTATGGTATTTCCTTCTGAATGAGAGAACTTGAAGCAACCAAACTTGTCTATGTCACAGTGCACATATTATCGTACATGCATTCTAAACAAAGACTAAAGGTGACACAGATAGTTGGGCATAAATTGGGCATTTTTGAAAATTTTACATCAGGTTTTACCAGTTTGATACTTAGGTAATATCATGTTAGTTTGTTTGTGGGGTTGTATAATATTGAGTGTGGCTTGAATAAGTCCATATCTTAACACATAAAACAAGAAAGGATACAAAAGTATCTTAAAACAAAGAGGAAAAAAAAACTATTTCTTTTATGTAATATTGTGGAAGTAGATAATTGTATGTGCATGTCTTGTTTGCTAGCCCACTGCGTGATGTGCAGTGGGAAAACACACTTTTCAATACAAAAATATTGGCTGGTTTCTAATATTTTATATGTAATAGATATGAAATAAATACTAGCATTGTTGAATCACGTATGCATGTACTACGCTATTTCATATACTAGTAATCACTTGTACTAACACCCTCTCAGGCGGCAGCGATTACATAATAGCGACGACTAAGATAATCACAGGCAGTAGCCTTCTGCATGATATCAGTGCGAAGGGACTCAAGGGTCATATAACGGACGGACCTTATGTGCATAACTAGTGGGGCCACCACTTTAAGGGACAGCCCCTTGTATCTGCAACTTGTGTAAGCATGATGACCAGCCACCTAAACCCTCTATCCATCTATGTTTAATAATTCCTTGGCAAAGGATACCCTTATCCATCTGTAGCATAACCTTATTCCCAAGCACATTCACTATATGGTACCGGAGATTGCGCAATCATAAGGCTTTGCTTCTTTTACATGAAAGCAATTTAGGTGTGATACAAGTTTTAATATAAGATACAAAATTTTCTCAAGTTATCTTAGTTAATTTGTCTGATGCATCATATAATACAAGTTGTCCAATATACAAGTTCCAGGATACAAAATTGTCCCATGTTTTTTCCTAAAATATAAGTCTGTTTCATGTTTAATCGTTAAATATAAGTATGTTGACGTTATGTCTCCAAATACAAGTCTGTCCCATGCTCCATCCTAATATACAAAGTTGTCCCATGTTTATAACAATTATATGAACTTTTACCCCAAGATGCACAGACATCAATCTTACAAATTACCATCAATCAAGCAAATGTCATGAGCACCCAAATATAGTCAAAGGTAACCCAATTGTACATGTAATTTTATTTGTATTACTGAACATGAAATGTTTTAAATATATGCCATGGTTACAGACAAAACTTTCCCTGGAGCAAATGTTGACCTTGGTAAGTCTGGTGCTTTGTTGGGCTTTGATTTGTGCTGACTTTTGTTAACAACAAACTGAAGTTATCGTGTGTTTTTCAGTTGTCATTTTCATAATGTAAAATTAGAAATGTAATTCGCTACTAAATCTCCCTTTTGTGTTTTTAAAATCCATGACATTTTTAACACTGCTACTATTCATTGCTTCAAAATCTTTACCAAAGCATATTGAAAATGATTTCTTTTTCAGCATATATATATATATAAAGTAAATAAATATATAGATCTAGATTGTAAAGGTTTCTAATAGAAGTTTTTGCACTATTTCAGTAAATATCACAAGCAGATAAACTGCTATCTACTAGCAAGCTTATAATGATAGCGACTTCATAACCCTTCCATGTGTAAAATTCCTTCATGTGGAATAAAAAAACAAACAAGAAAAAAACGTTCATGTAAAAAAAATGGAATAACGCGACTGATTCATGCGATCCACTCAACTTCTTTTATTCACCAACTTTTGCTATCAAGATCGTGGCATGATTTTGTTTGCACATTTGATTGACTTGAATTGTGTCTTATATTTCAGGAGGAACTGACTATGTTATCGCTACCACCAAAATCATCAGTGGACAGTCATTGTTGGATAAACTTGTGTGCCATATTGAACCGGAAAAACTGAACCCATTCATGTGAAAAATTGAAGAAAAAGCTTAACCCATTCATGTGAAAAATTGGAGAAAAAGCTTAACCCATTCATGTGAAAAATTGGAGAAAAAGCTTAACCCATTCATGTGAAAATTTGGAGAAAAAGCTTAACCCATTCATGTGAAAATTTGGAGAAAAAACTGAACGAATTCAAATGTAAATTTGGAAAAAAACATGACCCATTCATGTAAAAAAATTGAAAAAAAAATTCAACCCAATTGAAAAAATCGGGAAAAAACTTGAAATTCATATGAAAAATTGGGGAAAACTAGAAACTATACAAGAAGAGTATTCATGTCAAGAACAAGAGCTTTGACATCATTTGAATACGTCTACAAGAAGTCAGTGTTAAAAAAATCATGATTATTTCTTACACATTATCAGATTTTATGAGTGTGGTACATGTGCTTTTAACTTTATTTAATCAAAGATTATTGAGTGTAATTATTGGATCATCATGTTTGAAATATCTGGGGTTATGAAACAGGGCTGAATTAAATAACCAACTTCACTTAAAATTTAGAGTAGAAGCTGAGTGTTTTGATTGGCCTGTCAAAATAACTGGACCAATGGACTGTATGAAATCACCGAGGCATATCTACTATGGATAAGTTTGATATTGAATATGGCCCCTGGAGTCTTTTTACTTAAGCTTGCACATATTGTTAAATACCAGTTTTCTACTGTTAATGTATCTACTGTATCTACAATGTTACTGTTATAGGGTCACACTTAATAGTTTATTTGACATTTCTCGACCAACTCACAAAAAAATCCATGATCTAGTTGTCATATTGCTATTTATTTATTTTATTATGGAGTAGGAGTAATGGGGCTAGGCAGTATAAAAAACACAACAACAACCCACCTACTGACCTACACCTAAACATGTTTGTTGGAAAATGCCAAACAAACCATATATAAATTGTGGCCCAGTATTTAATTATTTTAAAGAGTGATATGTGCAATATAACACATAAACCACAGACATATTTACTATATATTTTGTATTTTCTGTTCATTACTTCATTTGTCAAATGATGACTCATGAATTATATATTGGGTGGACTATGTGCGAATGAAATAAATGCAAAACATTGTCTTGACTTGTTATCCCTTGGGAGAAACTCTCTAAAAATTTCTTAGCATACATAACAAGCGGATGCCGTTGTTACTCAGTATCTCAACCACCAAGGGGCAAAACTCTAGCAACAATACATGTGCATCACGTTTAGTGAATCTCTTGCACAGTTTTCTTCTAATGGTTGACATTGAAGTTTTCATACAAATGGCTACAATGAAGTACTAACAGTAGTAGACTTATTTGTTTTTGTAATAATTTTCTTAAAACTAGAATTATAGTTGTCACACTCGCTAGCATGATGGTAAAAGAAAGTGTGGTCTTGTGGTGTGGAGTACCAAGGGGAAGCCAACTTGTCTGAACTCCCATGCACCCAGACCAGGAATCGAACCTGGGTTGCCTAGATAAAGTGTGCCAACAGGACAACCATAATTGGATTTATCACCTGTCAGGATTATTATGCTGCAAGGGCCTTAACTCAAGAGTGACTATTAAGTATCTTCAAGGGCCTTAACTCAAGAGAGACTATTAAGTATCTTCAAGGGCCTTAACTCAAGAGAGACTATTAAGTATCTTCAAGGGCCTTAACTCAAGAGAGACTATTAAGTATCTTCAAGGGCCTTAACTCAAGAGAGACTATTAAGTATCTTCAAGGGCCTTAACTCAAGAGAGACTATTAAGTATCTTCAAGGGCCTTAACTCAAGAGAGACTATTAAGTATCTTCAAGGGCCTTAACTCAAGAGAGACTATTAAGTATCTTCAAGGGCCTTAACTCAAGAGAGACTATTAAGTATCTTCAAGGGCCTTAACTCAAGAGAGACTATTAAGTATCTTCAAGGGCTTTAACTCAAGAGAGACTATTAAGTATCTTCAAGGGCCTTAACTCAAGAGAGACTATTAAGTATCTTCAAGGGCCTTAACTCAAGAGAGACTATTAAGTATCTTCAAGGGCCTTAACTCAAGAGAGACTATGGCTATCTGACTGGTCATCAGACTTGGTGTGCTATTATGCCGGTAATATTATGCCAAATTTTGCAAAGATAGGAGAAATGCCTAACTTGAGTTAGAGAGAGGAAATAAAAGTTTGATACAGCAGATATGGACAAGGCCATAAAACACAAGAAACACAAAAACAGATACGCTTATAACAATTTCGTCCAAGGAACCACAACAAATAAATGGTTATATTAGTTTACATCAATAGAAGCTAAATATATACATTTAAGCGGTTCCAAAATGATCAAATCCATGTATAACATGTATAAACTAATTAACAAATGTCAAATGAACAGGGAATCACAATCCATTCTTTTAAAATCACATACATGCTTATATTACAGAGTTATTGTTGTTTCATGCATTTAAATAGGTGAAATCCTGTCATTGGTGTTGACTGAATTCACAGGCTGTCATTTGATGGAGTCTGTATGTAGACTTGTCTTATATTTTAACAGCCGATGACAAAACCCAGGTCTGAAAATGATTCAAACAAATATATTATTAATATCCATAATGCAATCTTTATACAGTTGATCACTGATCAACATTAATATCAGTGATTTTATAGGATCACAATTTGCAGTTAATACTCAAATAAAGTACAAAGCATATAAGTATCAATCATGTGTTTCCGGTATGGATAGAAAAATCCGACCCGAGGGCACGTGCGTAAGCCGGTAACGAGGCTTGCCGGGTTACCGGCCACGCAGCGTGCCCGAGGGTCGGATTTTTTGATCCGGACCGGAAAAACATGATTTGATATTTTTTCTTGCATATCTAAATTTATCAATTTGTGGAAAAAATGACATTGAAAACGAACTTTTGTACAATAACACCAAAAAGCCCGTGCGACGTTGTATACTGACGTCATAGAGCGGAGAAACTAAAAATAGCGTTTTTATACGATCATTTATTTTCAGTTTTAATTAAAAGTCTTGCAATCATATATATTTGATTGCGCTTTATTGAAAAGGAATTATTTATTTTTCATAAACCATACAATAAATGAAGTGGCGCGTTGTTGCGCGTGACTCATCTTACATGGGGTATGTAAGATGGGCTTTTCCAGCACTGATCACATGACGGAAACACATGACCGGTATGCAAGAAAGAAATAAAAGTCATGGGCGTGGGAATCCCAGAGAAATATGATGCGAACAAGAGATGACAAACAGTCAAAATGGTAACATCATATTCTCCATTCATAATCATTTATTTTATATCTTAGCGGTAAACACAAAGATACTTTATTTAATTGCTTTTTCAGTGCAGTCATGCTTTTATGTAAAACTTTACCTGTCCAGCCTTGTAGGTTGATGAGAGTTCTGCCAGCAGAACTGTGGCCCCTAACACTGGCCCCTTACAGCCCTTGCACTGTAGGTACTGAACACAACAGGCCTGGCTTATATTGTACACAGCATTTAGCTCGACCCCTGAAACAGACATGTGGTAATATAACTGTGACCCCTAACACTGGCTCCTTAATCCCTTACATTGGCCCCTTTGCCCCTAACACTGGCCCCTTACACGTATATAATTGACATCATACACAGCGTTCAGCTGAAGCCGTGAAACAGACATAATCACATTGTCATTACATTTGCGTGACAATAATTACAAAAAGAAGTAAGACTCAAAGCATAGGACAACGCCTTTTGTCTTTGACCGCCCCAGCACACAAACCAGACCAAATTTACACCAAATTATCTCGCCCACCTTTTATGTGAGATTCCTGTGAAACGGGCACCAAGCCGGGCTCCAACTTGAGGCTGGGGAAGTAGAGGAGTTCTGTATTCTTCTTGAACACTCCTGCCGCCAAATCTGGGTGACGCTTCCTTTTCTCATAGTCTGTTTGGAGGTAGAGCAGTGTAACAGTTGGAAAACAAGGGGTTAATGCAGAGAGCACTATAAAGCCGGATTTTTTCGCTTTAACAAATGCGATTTTGCAGCAGGATCCATGTTTATAGAGGAAAAAGTAACCAATATTCTGCTGAACGCTGGTCTGACTGAGTTTTTAAGCTGAGATGATTAATATCCACACTTGTCCTAAGTATCATGCTGAGAAATATTATTTTGACTGCAAAATTGTTAATGACATCTGAAATATTTTACCAATATTTGACTTGCTGCACATACATGGGTATTATAAGTTTAAACATTGTGAATGTCTTTACTGTTTTCAGAGTTACGACTAACAAGACATGTTTTATGTGAACATCTTTGTTGGTTAATCATTCATATAGCTTTACTCGTCGAGCCTGAGACTTTCATGAGTTAACTTGCACTAACCTGAGACTTTCATGAGTTAACTTGAACTAACCTGAGACTTTCATGAGTTAACTTGCACTAACCTGAGACTTTCAAGAGTTAACTTGCATTAACCTGAGACTTTCATGAGTTAACTTGAACTAACCTGAGACTTTCATGAGTTAACTTGCACTAACCTGAGACTTTCAAGAGTTAACTTGCATTAACCTGAGACTTTCATGAGTCAACTTGCATTAACCTGAGACTTTCATGAGTCAACTTGCACTAACCTGAGATTTTCATGAGTTAACTTGCACTAACCTGAGACTTTCATGAGTTAACTTGCATTAACCTGAGACTTTCATGAGTTAACTTGCACTAACCTGAGACTTTCATGAGTTAACTTGCACTAACCTGAGACTTTCATGAGTTAACTTGCACTAACCTGAGACTTTCATGAGTTAACTTGCACTAACCTGAGACTTTCATGAGTTAACTTGAACTAACCTGAGACTTTCATGAGTTAACTTGAACTAACCTGAGACTTTCATGAGTTAACTTGCACTAACCTGAGACTTTCATGAGTTAACTTGAACTAACCTGAGACTTTCATGAGTTAACTTGCATTAACCTGAGACTTTCATGAGTTAACTTGCACTTACCTGAGACTTTCATGAGTTAACTTGCACTAACCTGAGACTTTCATGAGTTAACTTGCACTAACCTGAGACGTTCATGAGTTAACTTGCATTAACCTGAGACTTTCATGAGTTAACTTGCACTAACCTGAGACTTTCATGAGTTAACTTGAACTAACCTGAGACTTTCATGAGTTAACTTGAACTAACCTGAGACTTTCATGAGTTAACTTGCACTAACCTGAGACTTTCATGAGTTAACTTGAACTAACCTGAGACTTTCATGAGTTAACTTGCATTAACCTGAGACTTTCATGAGTTAACTTGCACCGACCTGAGACTTTCATGAGTTAACTTGCACTTACCTGAGACTTTCATGAGTTAACTTGCACTAACCTGAGACTTTCATGAGTTAACTTGCACTAACCTGAGACTTTCATGAGTTAACTTGCACTAACCTGAGACTTTCATGAGTTAACTTGCATTAACCTGAGACGTTCATGAGTTAACTTGCATTAACCTGAGACTTTCATGAGTTAACTTGCACTAACCTGAGACTTTCATGAGTTAACTTGCACCGACCTGAGACTTTCCTGAGTTAACTTGCATTAACCTGAGACCTTCATGAGTTAACTTGCACTAACCTGAGACTTTCATGAGTTTATGTCCACATGCTGCACAGCATAGCTGATTCCCAGTTGGCTGTAAACATTTGTATCATTCATGAAAAACAATTTTTCAACATCAAAACTTCATGGGGTCACATAAAAAAATGAACGTTTATTACGTAGTCATCGATTTTATACACTTTGTATGCATCATTAAAAAACAACCATAAAATATGTGAAAAAATCATACAGTCCAACAATACACTTTAAAGGAAACATGTTTTGTTAACTCATTCAATTCCAAGCAGAACTACAATTATTTTAGCCAGTTTTGGGGGACTTGCTACATGTGTGTGTATTGTCATAATTAACATGAAGTTACATGTATACATCTTCAATGATTATGGTCCACAGCACCACAATAACACCACAGACACAAGAGAGGACAAGGCTATGACAAAACTGTGACTTTTCTTCGTAAAACGGACAAACTAAGAACAAGAACTATGAGTATAATGAAAACAAAGTAAAAGTAACAAGTGGACACTTGCACATACCACATTTTCCTTTGCTACGTTCTCCTCCTCCTTCTCCTGCTCGTCATATGTGACGCCTTTCTTGCTTCTCTTCGAATAATCATCATACCGTGCCGTGGACTTCCTCTTCCTGTTGCCACGGCGACGTGTGTTCAGAAAATCTTCGTCAGAACTTTGACTGAAGCCTACTGCTCCTGTGTTTGGATTTTGCAAACTTAAGCATTTGGAATGATTTAAACACTTCATACTTTATGTCAAAGAATTTCAGGTCTGAATTGAATTTAGAGGGGAAAATGAGTTACTAAATATATTACTAAATATAATTACTAAATATAATTTAGTCGTATTTATTCCAAAAACAACTGATAACTTTATTCTAAAACAAGGCTTCCAACTTTTGGAAAAAAACAACAATGACATTGCCACACACACATATACCAGTATATGTATACAAACATTTATAAAGTATAGAGAGTGATATAATTTGGGAAAAAAATCTATTATTGAATGTACATTCAATCTCCATGCAACTCCAATATTAAATGATAAAAAAATGCAGTGTGGTCATAGTTTTAGATGCATCTTTCAACAATCCTTAGGACATTGACAAAAAGACAACATTGAGTATTAGCTTTACTTCCAAAAAAAGATAACCACCTAATATTGTCAATTTCTTAAAAAACATACTGGATATTACCTTATATCTTACTTTATATTATCCGATTTCTTACTTGATACCTGAATTCTTACTTGTTAATACCTGATATGTTACTTGTTATAACCTGAATTCTTACTTGTTATTACCTGAATTCTTACTTGTTATTACCTGATATCTTACTTGTTATTACCTGATATGTTATTGTTATTACCTGAATTCTTCCTTGTTATTACCTGATATGTTATTGTTATTACCTGAATTCTTCCTTGTTATTACCTGATATGTTATTGTTATTACCTGAATTCTTACTTGTTATTACCTGATATGTTATTGTTATTACCTGAATTCTTCCTTGTTATTACATGAATTCTTACTTGTTATTACCTGATATCTTACTTGTTATTACCTGATATCTTACTTACTATTACCTGATATCTTACTTGTTATTACCTGATATCTTACTTGTTATTACCTGATATCTTACTTGCTATTACCTGAATTCTGACTTGCTACTACCTGAATTCTTACTTGTTATTACCTGATATCTTACTTGTTCTCACATGAATTCTTACTTGTTATTACCTGATATTTTACTTGTTATTACCTGATATCTTACTTATTATTACCTGAATTCTTACTTGTTTTTCCTGATATCTTACTTCTTATTACCTGAATTATTACTTTTTATTACCTGATATCTTACTTGTTATTACCTGAATTAATACTTGTTATTACCTTATATCTTACTTTTTATTACCTGATATCTTACTTGTTATCTGAATTCTTACTTGTCATTACCTGAATTAATACTTGTTATTACCTTATATCTTACTTTATATTACCTGATTTCTTACTTGATATCTGAATTCTTACTTGTCATTACCTGAATTCTTACTTATTACCTGATATCTTACTTGTTATCACCTAAATTCTTACTTGTTATTACCTGATATTTTACGTGTTATTACCTGATATCTTACTTACTATTACCTGAATTCTAACTTGTTATTTCCTGATATCTTACTTGTTATTACCTCATATCATACTTTTTATTACCTGATATCTTACTTACTTATACCTGAATTCTTACTTGTTATTTCCTAATATCTTACTTGTTATTACCTGATATCTTACTTGTTATCACTTGATATTTTACTTAATATTCTTACTTGTTATTACCTGATAAATTTACTTACTATTACCTGAATTCTTACTTGTTATTACCTGATATCTTACTTGTTATTACCTGAATTCTTACTTGTTATTACCTGATATCTTTCTTACTATTACCTTCAGTGTGACTGTCAATGATGTTGTCATTGTTGTGTTTTTGTAACACTCTACCTTGTTGTACATCAGGTTTGTCGTCTGCTCCATCTCTCCCCACCTTCCTGATTTCTCTCAGGTTCTCAACAACTCTTGCATTGTTCCTTCCTCTTACATTTCTTCTCTCCTCTTTTTTCACAGTGTTAACGCTGTCTGGTTCTTTATTATCACCTTTTGCCTCTTCCACATGATTACCAAGTTCTGCAGTAACATTTGAATCACCCTTGACCTCACTTGTGTCATCAAGAGCATGGTTCAAGATTTTTGGACCATTTTCTATGTCAGTTTCAGTTTTAATTTTCTTTCTAAAGATGGGTTTCTTTACTCTTGCCTTTTCTGCTTGATCCACATCAGGTTTAGTGTCAGCTATATCACCAAATATATCTGGTGACGGTGCAGCTGCTTGGTCATGTTTAATATTGGAGTCCTGAAATTGTTAAATTGCTCAAGAAAAGAAGTCATTAAGGATAATTTAATTTATGCAGGATTTTTCACTTTACTATGAGGTAAGGCAATTTTTTTTGGAAAGTCTTGATATTCAAAAAGATATTCAAATATACACTGGTGCAATGAGTAAACTGTGCATGCAAAAAATACACCAGGTCTTAAAGGGCCACATAATGGATTGATGCAAAAACTTTTTTTTAAATTTTAATTCATAATTATTTTAAACACATTTAACTCGTATGATCAAATCAAACAAAAAAGCATATGATTTGTGTACAGAGAATATGGACGCTTTTTAAACTGGAGAAGTTGTGGTCACATAGCTATTAATTAAATAAAACTTTTTTTATAAAGTATAAATTTTTTATATTTACGCAACCCATTGTTTTTGTTTTTGTTTTGATCATTGAAATAGATGACTTACCAAATAATGCACAAATTTTGATATCAACCTATTTTGTGCTCCTTTAAATAACCCCAGAAAAGCAATTTGTAAATATGAATGCAGTCTGTATAATGTCACATGCGTTGAGGTAGTACCTACCTGAGGTACGGATAATATCCCCCCCCGGATGATTGCCCCCCCAGACATTAGCCCCTAGGACCATAGCCCTCCCGGAAGATCGCCCCCCCCCCCCCCCCCCCGTCTTAGTGAAAAAACGGACGATATCCCCCCCAATATTAAAATGCATATTATAACCAGTTTATTTAAGCAAATTTGCAAAACAATGATTTTTATTATAAAATGAAACAACACAAAGGCATAAATCAATGAAAAAAAAAATCATGAATAGTGAAAACTAAACGGAAAAAGCATGTGATTTTACAATGAAACATTTATTATTTTATTTTAAAAGTTAATTGTTTTCTCTGTTATTTGTTGACTTATTTAATAATCTTTGATCAGTAAGTTCTCACCTTTAATTATCATTTGCATTGACCTTTAATTATTTAATAGGGTGATAATCCTTAATGCGATAATGACATTATATGTTTTATTTCTTTTGAAGATGTTTTAGTGCAATCCAGTTGATAATTACTGATTGACCTAACACATTAATTGCATAATAGTATACTATTCACATGGTGGAAACATCAAAGTTGTTTGCCTAATTGAACGTCAAATAATACTTAAATAAATCATTTATTAATATGCAAATTTAAAAGAGTGTATATATGTAAAGTCATTTATATATATGCATGGGGGGCTATTGTCTGGGGGGGCTATTGTCTGGGAGGGCTATCATCCCGGGGGGATATGGTCCTATGGGCTAATGTCTGGGGGGGGCAATCATCCGGGGGGGATATCATCCTACACTCTACCTACCTGTATCACAGTTACATTTATGATGAAATAATTGATAACAGCATGTTATCATCAAACGTCATAATTTTAAACAAAAAATTGTATTATCCACACTCCCATTTTCCCCTAGTATAAAACAGGTAAACTCTCTTTTTTTAGAAGCCTTCCATTTGTCAGAAAACTAATTTCACTTGCTGCTAACATTTGCTGTTTAATTGCTTTTGTATTATGAATAGAAATGCAAACATGGAACTTAGGGGCTCATGTCAGAGGGGTTAATTGTAACAGTACTATACCTGTACCCAACATTCCGGCCTATGTAGGGTTACTGTAGCCATGGGTACCTGTTACCTGGCAGGGGTCATGGACAGACATGTTTACTCTAACAGTACTTTACCTGTACTCCACACTACAGCCTACGTAGGGTTACTGTAGCCATGGGGACTGGGGGCCTGCCTTGGGTCATAGGTAGATTTTAGTGCCTTAGGAACATGTGGTTTGGTGGCAGAGGAGTCAGAGGGTAAACTTTTAATAGTACTATACTTGTACTTAACACTTTGGCCTATGTGGGGTCACTGTAGCCACAGGGATAAGGGGCCTGGCTGGGGTCACAGGGAGGTATGAGAGCCTTAGGAACATGTGGTTGGGGAACAGGGGGTCAGAGGTGTTAATTGTAACAGTACTTTACCTGTACCCCACACTCTGGCCTCTGAGGGGTAACTGTAGCCACAGGGATCTGGGGTTTGGCTGGGGTCACTGGCAGGTTACAGAACCTCAGGAATGGGTGCTTAGGGTCCGGGAGGTCAGAGGTGGAGGAGTCGGCCTCAACTGTGATAGCCTCTGACTTGACAGCTGAATAATAAGGAACGAACAAAATAGGGCATTTTAATGGTAACTTAACTTTGATTTATTTATTGATGTAAATGCATTATGTAAAATGTTCTTTTTTTTCTTTTTGAGACATCAATGAAGTAAAATGTTCTTTGATAAATGACAAAAATCATTATGGTAAATGGGCAAAATTTTAGCTTGACAATGGTTGTGAGAGAGCCGTTAATTGCCATTTTATTGGTTAAAAAGTTAATGTCTCAATAAAAGGTTATCCATTCTACCAATATTAAATGTTTTATATCACTATGCTTTAAGTGATAATCGATTATTGAAAACCAGAATCGATTATCACAGACTTAACAGGCAAACAATCGATTTCGTAAATACACAATCATCGATATATCCCTTCTCTATACACCATACATGTGTAAGATAAAGTCACCTGGTTTCTTGTCGATGTGGCTCTCTACTGGCAGGGCAGGTACAGGCTGCACACCACCATTAGTCAAAGTCTCTGGTCCCCTCTCTGTAGTCAAATAAGGTAAAAATCAGTGACACGCCCAATACATATATATGTATGTAAAATTTATGTTGTTGGTTAATTTAAAAGCAAATTTTTCAAGGAGTTTAGTCTGAAACTGTAGATATTAAGTATCATAAATTCTCTTCCCTTAATTATTAGCACAGATGTCACATTTTTTACATATAAATATTCAATTTTCAAGCCTATATCCTTTCTCAACACATTTTCTTATATCTAAATTTTAATTTAAAACCAAATTTATAAATAAAAATATTCAATTTTCAAGCCTATATCCTTTCTCAACACATTTTTTTATATTTAAATTTTAATTTAAAGCCAAATTCATAAATAAATTCTGTCAATCTTTCATTTGGAAAGTCTCAAACATTGTGAATTAACGACCTTACTTCATTATTTGCTTAATTGTCCTGAAAGTCAAATGAGGCCAAAAATACTGACAATATACCTGCATTTTCCGATTTCTGTCTCTTATTGGATTGACCTTTCTTAGATTTGCCTTTCTTGTCAGGTTCGATGAGAAAAGTCGACTCGCTCGGTGTCCCCTTGTTGGCCACCACGTAGTATGCATGTCCCTTGGGGGCTGACCCACTATTCAAGAACAGCTTTAACTGTTCTTCTACAGGTAAATCGCTGGGATCTAACTGATAGACAAGTGTTGGTTGCTTCGATTCCGCATCTGTCGATGGATTATTACCTGCAGTATAAATATAATATTTCTATCAATAAACATCATTTACATGTACAGTAAAACTGCGATCGCTTGAGGTCGCCAGGGACCGAGCCAAAACCTCGAGGGAACCGATGTTTCGAACGACCCGATTTTCAATTTTCCAGTTTGATATGAAATATCTTTCAGTGTATTTTAAGTTTGAAGTCGTCAAACAGACTGTTTACTTAGACACCGATTATGTGTTGCGTTGTGGAAAACACTAATATGTTCAAATGTTGACGTAAACTAAATGTAAAACGCAAAAGAAAAAACAATAAATGAATAAATAGAAATGTTTATTTTAACAAAAAAGCACATTTTCGTAACAAGCAACATTTGAATGACAGTACATATTGTGGCATTAGTCAGATTTAAGTTTCGCAAAATCAAGGATTGTTGATTGGCGCATCTTGTCGGTTTCGCGAAACTGTTCAATCGTAATGTGACGTGACAGCGTACAGAGCGTCAGAAGATCACGGTCAGCATCGGCAGTGAATTCAAAGAACCTTCTGACCACATATAAAGTGTTAACTTCTCATCATTAACTTCTCATAATTATTATCTCAAATGCCCATATCAACTAATATCGGTCATGCGTTAACAGTGAAAAACGGTTTTTCACACCATATCCAATTGCCTTTCAACTGTCATTGCAATTTTTACAACTTGCAATAACTTTAACGCCTAGCAATTGTTTGTTTATTTTGGAACACGCGTTCGGGAAAAAGTGTGAAATTATGTCCTCGAGGGAGCCATAAGGTTTTGTGCACGATTTGTGTACTTGGGACCGAGGATATTGCTCGACTGCTCGATTAATTAGGTTTCCATACAGCGTGGGTATATTTTATATGAAAATAGAAGGAAAAAAGTTCGGGACCAAGCTCCAACCTCGAGGGAACGCCGGTTCTCGAACGACCGCTTGTTTGAGGGAACGCAGTTTCACTGTATAATAAAATGCATATATGTTGAATTTAATTCAAAATTATATTTTAATTACTCATAAGGTAAATGGTACCTCATAACGTAAATCTTTTATAAGACAAGTCAGGCGCCAGTCTTTTTGATATACCTGCGTGCTAACTAAGAACAGTCTTTTTGATATACCTGCGTGCTAACTAAGAACCATTGTTCCCCATTCAGCAATTTTTTGTAATTACGAAATTGGATGATCAGTCATGTAAAGATTCATAAATATCAAAAACCGACTACCGGTATCTTGTCACAATATCCCATCATTTAGATAAAAGGTTGAGCTGAAATCCTGCAACTGACCAATCAGCAATCATGATTAATGTTTTGCTTCGATGTGAACGTAGCCTGTGTTACCTAAATGATACATAGGGAATTTGGTCAGGAGTCTGAGCTTGCACATTATAAATGAATTGATATTTTTTTTAAGTTTTACGGAGCACGGTCAAAACATTATTTTGGAAACAGGTTTGTCAAAGTGTTTGATGAGTTATGGTAAACATGGTTCAAGTCGGTTAATTGTTAAAAAAAAAAAAAAAAATACCTCCTGCTGATCTTGTAAGGCACCTGCATCTAAAACCATATTTTTGGTAAATAAACCCCTTAAGTTCTGTCCAACTTATACATAAAAAAATGAAATTAATTTTTCTGTTGTGAAATAGATTTTTACGTCAAATAATTGGGAAGTTGAGTGGTCTCCATTAGTTGGTCAAATGTTTTCAAGCTCAGGTGTTTAAGATACTGGCTGACACTGGGAACCAACTGTTTAACTTATAGTTGTGGAGTGGTCCCCCTGGATTGGTCAACTGGTTCCGTAAGTGTGAAGCTAGCTGACACTGGGAACCAACTCTTAAACCTGTAGTTGTGGAGTGGTTCCCCTTGATTGGGCAACTGGTACAAGGCTCAGGTGTTTGTGTGAGAAGCTAGCGGACGCTGGAAACCAACTGTTATACCTGTAATTGAGGAGTGGTCCCCCTTGATTAGTCAACCGGTTCCTGGCCCAGGTATTTGTTTGAGAAACTGGCTAACACTAGGAACCAATTGCTATACCTGTTTTTGCTGAGTGGTCCAGCTTGATTGGTCCACTGGTTCCAACCTTAGGTGTTGAAAAGGATTGCAGAGACTAACAACCACCGTGATGCATTCCAAACCATACCTGTATTTGTGGAGTGATCCTCCTTGCTTGGTTCACTGGTTCCAAGCTCAGTTGGTGTCAGAAGCTGGCTGAGACCGGGACCCGACTGTTCATTGGATACATATGGAACATGGGCCTGATTTAACTGGCCGGCATTTTGCTGGGGTATCTGGAATGTCCTGGTTGGGGTCTGGATGCTTGTTGACTGACCTGCAGTGACAAGACAGTTCGGTCAAGATTGATTTTAGATTTACAGTAGAAACAGATAAAACTAGAGATTGCTTTTTTAAACAAGAGGGCCAAATGGCCCTGAATCGCTCACCTGTCATATATTGCACATTCTTCCATTATATACAAATATTGAAAACCTAAGCCTATGAACACGGGGCGTGGCCAATTTTGACCCCAGGGCTTAAGTTTGAACAATCTTAATAGTGGTCCGATAAACGATGCTTCAAACCAAAAATCTAAGGCCTTCGCCTTTTGGTTTCGGAGAAGAAGATTTTTTAAGTTTTCATTATATACATATATAAGGAAACCCATGACCGCCCGGGTGGGGCCATTTTTTGACCCCAGGGCCAAAGATTGAACAATATTGGTACAAGTCAACTAGATGATATATCATGCCAAATATCTAAGCTCTTGTCACTACTTGATTTTACGTGTGTATCTATATATGTATATTTGTTATTAATTGTTGTATGTGGCCCATATTGAAAATTGGTATGTGTACTAAATATGTTATCCAGTTTAAATTAAGACGTTACTTGTCTTTGTGAGTTCGGAGAAGATTTTTTAAGTTTTCACTATAACACATATAGAGAAAACCCATCAGCCCCGGGGTGTGGCCAATTTTGACCCCGGGGCCATAATTTGAACAAACTTTGTAGAGGTCCAGTAGACGATGAATCATGCCAAATATCTAAGCTCTAAGCCACGTAAGTTCAGAGGAGATGATTTTTGAAGTTTTCACTATAAACATATAGAGAAAACCCATGACCCCCCAAGGGGGCGGGGCCAATTTTGACCCCAAGGCCATAATTTGAACAATCTTTGTAGAGGTCCACTAGACGATGAATCATGCCAAATATCTAAGCTCTAGTCCAAGTAAGTTCAGAGGAGAAGATTTTTGAAGTTTTAACTATAAACATATAGAGAATACCCATGACCCCCCGGGGCGGGGCCAATTTTGACCCCAAATCCATAATTTGAACAATCTTTGTAGAGGTCCACTAGACGATGAATCATGCCAAATATCTAAGCTCTAAGCAACGTAAGTTCAGAGGAGATTTTTGATTTTTTTTACTATAAACATATAGAGAAAACCCATGACCCCCCAGGGGCGGGGCCAATTTTGACCCCAGGGCCATAATTTGAACAATCTTTGTAGAGGTCCACTAGACGATGAATCATGCCAAATATCTAAGCTCTAGTCCAAGAAAGTTAAGAGGAGAAGATTTTTGAAGTTTTAACTATAAACATATCAAGTATACCCATGACCACCCGGGGCGGGGCCAATTTTGACCCCAAGGCCATAATTTGAATAAACTTTGTAGAGGTCCACTAGACGATGAATCATGCCAAATATCTAAGCTCTAGTCCAAGTAAGTTCAAAGGAGAAGATTTTTGAAGTTTTCACTATAAACATATAGAGAAAATCCATGACCCCCCAAGGGGGCGGGGCCAATTTTGACCCCAAGGCCATAATTTGAACAATCTTTGTAAAGGTCCACTAGACGATGAATCACGCCAAATATCTAAGCTCTAGTCCTAGTAAGTTCAGAGGAGAAGATTTTTGAATTTTTAACTATAAACATATAGAGAATACCCATGACCCCCCGGGGCGGGGCCAATTTTGACCCCAGGGCCATAATTTGAACAAACATTATAGAGGTCCACTAGACGATGAATCATGCCAAATATCTAAGCTCTAGGCCAAGTAAGTTCAGAGGAGAAGATTTTTGAAGTTTTCACTATAAACATATAGAGAAAACCCATGACCCCCCAAGGCGGGGCCAATTTTGACCCAAGGGCCATAATTTGAACAATCTTGGTAGAGGACCATTTGGTGATCCTACCTACCATATATCAACGGCCTAAGCCTTGTGGTTTGGGAGAAGAAGATTTTTAAAGTTTTTCCTTTTGGTTGCCATGGCAACCAGAGTTCTGCATGGAATTGAATTCTTTGAACAAGTTTGATAGAAGACCACCCAAGGAACATCCCTATGAAGTTTTATTAATATTGGCCCAGCGGTTAAAGAGGAGATGTCTTTTAAGTAAATTGTTGACGGACGACGCACGACGCACAAAAGGCGATCACAAAAGCTCACCTTGTCACAAAGTGACAGGTGAGCTAAAAAGTGCTTGTGTCTCCCGGGAGTCCCCCATTGTGTGGTCGTAAAAAATAATCAATGATGGAAATGGAAATTGTTCTTAAGGACTGGAGACGAACCAAGATAGGGGTCATCTACTGGTCATGACCAACCTGCATATCAAGTATAAAATTCCTAGGTCCAAGTGTTCTTTAGTTATTGAGCAGAAATAATATGTGATGTACGGACAGGCGACCACCAAACCATTTTTCATCTGAAAGTCACTGTGACTATCTTTACCAACTTGCATACAAAGTATGAAGTTCCTTGGTGCAGGCTTTCTAAGTTATAGGAGGAAAATATTTTTTCATGTCAAGGTCAGCATGATCTTGACCTTCTGATCCCAAAATCATTAAAGGTCATCAACTAGTCATGACCAACTCGCATACCAAGATTAATTCCTCGGTGCAAGCGTTGTTTAGTAAACAGAAAACTGACTTACTGACTGAACAACTGACTCACAGACGAACAGACTGACTGATGGACTGAGGGAAAGGGCAAAAACAATATGTCTCCCCCATTTATTTGGGGAGACAGAATTATAGCATGTCTTACTTGTGATAGCTGTAGATTCATCATCTGGTTTATTGCTCTTGCTTGGGTTAATGAGGAAGGCTTGCTGGTTTGTCAGGCCTTTGTTTAGAATCACATAGTACGGCTGATCCTTGGGTGCGTTCGGTGACAGGATAAACTCTTTCAGCTGCTGCTGTATGCGAGGGGAGGTCACTGGGAGATTTACGAGGCTAGGAATTGCTGCAGTGGTGGAGTTATTTCCCTTGGGAGTCTGGATGGGCTTGTAAGGCGGGGAGAACACTCCTCCTTTTTTGGATGTGGTTGGGGTCTGTGCATATGGTGCTGATGGGCCAGCAGAAACACTAAAAAAAGAGAAAGTTTAAAAACAACAGTTCATTGGCATAATGTGTTTATTCTGAGAATCATTTTTAAAATAAGAATGATATAAAATGAAATTAAGCAATTGCAATATTTTCTTGTTAGAGGGCAGAGACTGAAATTCAATTCTTATTACAAAGCTTTAAGGCAAAGGTCATCACAATTGACCTCTTACTTTTTCCGTAAGATTCTCCCCCATTTAAATTGAACAAGAGCAGTCACAGAATGCCAAATCCCCCACCAAATTAAGAACAGTATCAACTTCGCCTTACGACCAAGGGTTACAATTAAACAATGGCCAAAAAAATAATTATCTATAACTGCACCCAGAGTTATGGTTCTTGTGCACTGCAGAAAGAGAAAGAATTGTATATGAAGTTTGAAGTAAACACCTCATAAAGTAAACACCTCATAGACTTCAAGTAATGCTCTAGACAAAAGATTAGTATGAAAATTAACAAAGGGCAAAAACTGTAATCATGCTTCCTTCGCACTGCCTTCTTTTTTAAGTTATGCTCCAGACAATATGGCCTGGACGCACACATGTCTAACATTACTTTATCCCCTTTGCCTTTTGGCGGGGGATAAAAACATATGGTTATTACCCAAAGTATGGGCTGGTCTGACTAGGAGTATCAGGCGAGGGCTTCATGTTGATAGACTCCCGCTTATTGGCTGGGGTACAGGGGATGAACGATGTATCTGCACTGAAATCATAGATTCATTCATAAGACAAGAATACAAAATGGCTATATTCTATAGAAATGGTTAACATTTAGATTTTGCAAGCACAAACATACACGTATAAGTGGTTATTACCGAGACTATCTTTCTAAAAGAGAAAAAAAAAGACCAAATCCAGAGCAATCACCACAGTTGTCTTTTTTCTATTTGAAAAAAATACCATAAAACAACAATTATTTAATCCAGCATGTATTGTTTCTCGCAACATATATACCAAGTTTTAGTTCAATACCTTGAGTAAGTTTCCCTGATTAGGATTGAACCCACAACTTCTTGGGTGATAGGCAGCCACCTATACCACTAAATGTATATAAGTGCATCTTCATACAAAAGAACTCTAGCTAAACAGGGACGTGATTGACCTGACAACTTAAGTAATAAAACCGTTTGGACTATGGGTTTGGAGGAACTAAAAGGCCCCAATGCTGGTCAAAAGGGGTTGAAGCTACCTGCCGCAGAAGCAGAACTGACTTTTTAGAAGCCCTTCCGAGGGGTTCTCCTAATTTCAGATATGAAGCAAACTGGATTGTCAATACTTACAACAAACTAGAACTGTAAGCCAAAGGCTAACGAATACCCCCCAACCCTTCCCTGTCTAGGTTGTTTGCCCTGGCCTTAGTTATGGTATCATTAGAAAGCACAAGGCAATACATTATTACCCCACTCCCACCCACCTCAGGGGAGATAACAAACCTGTTTCTCTCATTTTCACCATAAAGGGGTCATGACTCCTGACAGGATATTCCAAAATGAAGGTGGACTGGTGAATTTGACAGTCTGCCAACCCAATTTCTGTTTACCCACCCCCACCACCTCCCCCCCACACATGAGTACCAAGGAAATAATACAGGTGCACAAAATCACATATACAAAGGTTCACATCATGGTCATGGATAGCTGAAAGTTTGAGAAAAATATATTGAAAAATGACAAAGGAGTAGGCCACCAAAGCGAATATTGTAACAAATTTAAGGCCTGTATGCACCTAACTTCAGGACTTTTGATGGTCTTTTTAAGGACAAAATCAATTAAAGGTCTTTTTAAGGCCATGCAAACATTCTGATTAATACAGGTGCACCAAATCACATATTCAACAGTTCATATCATGGTCATTGACATCTGAAAGTTTGAAAAAGATTTATAGAAAAAATGAGAAACTAGAAATGTGTCCATAGGACACGGATGCCCCCACTTCGATTTTTTGTCACAGAAAATAAGCCATAATGATTATTCAGGATAATCTCAAGTCTTTTTTTGCAAATAAAGGGCCGTAACTCCTAAATGACAAAAGCGATTTCCATGGCTATCGAACTTGATCAAGATATTATGGTCACAATCATGTATGTAAAGTTTGGTGAGGATTGGACACATACTTTTCAAGAATTAGATTGGAAACATATATTTTTGAAGTATTTTTGGCAAAAAAGGGCCGTAACTCCTAAATGACTAAAGCGATTTCCATGACTATCGAACTTGATCAAGATATTATGGTCACAAACATGTGTTTAAAGTTTGGTGAGGATTGGACAAACAGTTTTCAAGAATTAGATCGGAAACAATCTTCGGGACGTACGTACGTACAGACAGACAGACGTACGTACGGACAAGGGCAACCCTATATGCCGCCACTTTGTGGGGGCATAAAAATGACCAAGGATTAGGCTAGACAAAGCTGTATAATTTTTGCCTATTTTAACTTATTCAGGGGCCATAATTGGAGACATGATCATGTGATTCCAACCACAATCACAGGGGCAAATGTTCTCACCATGGCTAAAAGTTTGAAAAAGATTCATTCAAAAATGACGAAGGAGTAGGACGAACAAAACTAATTTTACCCAATTTAACTCATTAAGGGGCCACAACTCCACTCAGGATCATGTGACTCCCACCAAAATCATGGAGGCAAAGGTTTACATCATGGCCATTAATATTTGAAAGTTTGAAAAAGATTTGCTCAATAGCTTCAAAGAAGAATCCTGGACAAAGCTAATTTTGCCCAATTTAACTCATTAAGGGGCCACAACTCCACTCAGGATCATGCGACTCTGACCAAATCCACGGAGGCACAGGTTTACATCATGGTCATTAATATTTGAAAGTTTGAAAAAGATTTGTTCAATAACGACAAAGATGAATCCCGGACAAAAAAAAAACGGACGGACAGACGGACAGACAGACAGACGGACAGACGGACAACCCGATTCCAGTATACCCCCCCCCAAACTTTGTTTTGGGGGGTATAATAAAGTAAGGATCAAAAGCAACCAGTTAACTATTTCTAATCAGTGAACTTACTCAATGGCTGGCATTTCTTTCACCATCTTCACAGCAAAATCCTCCAGATCTTCTATGAAGTTGGAGAAGACTGAGTAAGTTTGAACCTTGGAGCGTATCCACCGCGACAAACCTGGAGTTCGGCCAAATACATGACTAGAAATCTGGTAAAAGCTAAGTCAAATGTAGATCATGGCTTTCTAGCTTTATCTTTAATTACAGAAATGTGCTTCGAGTTTTGTAGTGACATGAACTTCATGAAGGTTGATGCGCTATTTTTTTTTTATCATGGATAACTTAAATTTTACTGATCTCTAGTTTTCAATATTATCCATGTTTCCATTACATTGCTTATACCAAATATTGCATAATCACATATCATATGGCAACAGTACTGTCACTAAGTTGTATACCGAAGAGACTGAACTGAAAACGTCAAGATAATAATCAAATACATGCATCCAAAACTCACTTTTTGTGTATTTCCCTGTGTTCTTCACAAATCGGTCGTCAACCATTATCAGGGCTCCCCAGTCTTTCCTGAAAATCAAAAAATATTTTCCTTTTTTTTAATTTCAACAAAACAACTTAAGATTAATCATTCAAACTAATGCTTTCACAGTAAGATAACACAAGCTCAAACTCTGTTAAAAGCTTGTAAAAGCTTATGTTTACTGTTTAAAATTGTTTCTTACAATAATAACTACTTAAACTTGAACCAAAAGAGTTTACATCATGTTCAAACTTTTGATTTAAAACTTGAATTCCAAGAATCGGATGTGGCGTCTGTTGGGAGCACAAAGGTCACCTTGACCTTTACCTTTGACCCCTAAATCAAAAGAGGTCATATACTGACCATGACCAACAGCATACCAAATTAAAAGAATTTCCAAAAAATAATTTATATTTTATCAACACCGGCAGACAAAAAAATCCCTATGTGCCTGCCATCCCTGGTGACACAATATCGTGGTAAGTTTCTATCAATAACTTGTCAGGCGCTACTTGGTGTAAAACATAATTGATCTGGGTTACACTCTCCTCTAACAATTCACATATTCATTTATATTGATGTACATTAGCCATGTTTAAAAAAGGACAGGATGCTGAAAAAAAGGGACAGGGAGCTAAATGAGAAAAAAGGGCACATTGTTAAGCACTGTTTATGAACATTATGAATTTGACAGAAAATGCTAGGAATTGGGTTCAATTAAAGTAATGATACATTTCTATGGCCAAATAATATGTAAAAAGAGTTTGTATTAATATTCATCGAATAAGTTTTAATAAAAACAAAAGAAAGATTTGATATTTTAAGAAATAACTTCTATGAAGGTTGTACATATTGCTCTGGGAACTATAAAAAAGGACCAGGTGCTGCAGCCTTCCATATCTCTTTAGCTAAAACCCTATATACATGTATTTTAAATAAACAAAGAGTTTTTTGTTTCATTAAGTCAAAAACTGTACCTGTGTCTAATGCATCTTCCGAGAGCCTGGTTGAGCGCCCTGAAGGCCTGGATCTCGTACCAGTCTCCGCCACTCAGCAGTCCTCGATCATAGCGGTATTTATCGTTATACTCCCGCTTCAACTTCACCTATTGACAGAAAGACAGAGCGGTTAAAGAGTAGTACTCATGGTTTAATATGTATAACAGTATGTAATGATTCTGATAATTAATTCTTTTGATTAGTTATAACTTTTTATTATATGCTTTCTGATGATTTATAGAGATTTCTAGCATAAAAAGAATAACTGTTATAGCTTGCCATTGCAGACAGCGCAACAATATGTGCTTACCTGTAGATCCTTGAAGCTTGGGAAGGGTATGCCAACCTGAAAAGCAGAACAATTGTTGTCATCATGAAATAAAGTTGTAATATATTTTTTATAAAGGACTAGTGTAATAACTTGACCTGACATCATAAATAAATAACGTTGAAAATGTGCTATATAATGCCATTTATTTATTTAATTTCATTTACCAAACACCAAGTCTTATTATGATTAGCATTTTAGAATTATATATCTACCGTGATAACAGCCCTGGCATTGTTGTCAGCAAAGTCCATCCCCTCACTGACTTTACCCCGACACACGGCGAAGAATATTGCCCCATCAATGTCCGAGTCATCCTCCTCCAAAACATCTACACCAGTCAAAAGAATGTGCAATAATAATTCTGTTTTCAGGAATTGTAACAACGCAACTCAGAGAAAATGTTCTTAGTGACGCGCTCCCAGAGCGAACACCAATGCTCATCTGTTGTTTTTTTCAGTCGTAAGGGAAATACATTATGATTATTAAACCTGCAGTTACCTGCCTTGCTACACATGATGCAAGTATTACACTTGCAACATGAGTACCAGGTTTTATGTGAATATCTTGGTATTTCGGCAAAAGTTAATGTTTTTGCACAACAATGGCAATGCTGACAATGCCAACAGGACCATGGCATTGGCTCAACTTTTTTTCTAAAACAGACAAGATTAAAAGCAGATAACCCCCCTGTTTCCCTTTCAATATTTGTCATATTTAAAGGGACACAATACAGGTTTACATTTGATCGATAAAAAAAAATATTATTTGATTTTAAGTTTTTATTATGTTTAAATCATTTGACTTTAATGATCAAAACCAAAAAAAAGAGTATATATTTGTATACAGTTATTAGCCTACATAAATGGGTTATTCAATTAAAAGCTACATGGCCTTTTGCAGAAGAAGGAAATAATGTTTAAAAGATTTCAAATAATGCTGAACAATAAAGGATTTGCACAATGATGACACCACCATCGGCATGAAAAAACCCAAACTATTTTCTTTGAAACTAAAAAAACTCAGTTACAACTCAATAATGATTAGAATTTAAAACCATAGATTGGGATGGCTTAGAGGTAGAGTGTCTGCCTCCCGACCAAGAAGACCCAGGTTTGAACTCCGGTTAGGAAACATTCTTGAGGCCTCTCACATGGACACTCAGTACCGATAAGTTTGATCCAGGAAGTGTGTTTAAGATCAGCTGTAAGCTTTCTACACAATCGAGCTAAAGAAATTGGTATAAATTAATTGTTATAATAAGTTTTGTCCATCGAAATACAAGTCGAATCTTCCATAGGTCACGCAGTTTTCTCAATGTTAAATATTACAACGATTACAATGCTATGATTCTTACCATCACTAAGGTAATCTGAGCAGGTTTCTCCCTTGATGACATCATAAAAGGCCTTCATCATGCGATCGAAGACCTCGGGATCGCTGGCTCGCGGCTCTATCATGATGCGCTTCCGGCTAGATATCTTTGACATCAGGCCTGTTTCCTGGATAGGCATGTGAAACATTATCACTATTGGTTGTAAGCACAGTGGTTAGCACACTCGCTTCTCACCCAGGTGACCCGGGTTTGATTCCCAGCCTGAGCGCATGTGAGTTTGGTGAGTGGTCACAAAGCCAGACAAGTGATTTTTCTCCGGGTACTCCAGTTTCCCCAAACCACAAAACCACACTCTCAAGGAACATCGCCCCAAAGAGAGTGACTTAGTATAAGTTATCATAACTTCCTTCATAATTGTTGTAAAATAGTTTAAAACATTATTGCTAGTTTGGTCAATGTGCAAGTTAACATTTTTCTCGGTAAACGTTGTAAACAAGGTCACTTAAAGTGGATGCCAATATTTGTCCATTTTTCAAAGTCTCAAATCGATGTGCATTACTTAACACATGCTTAAGCCAAATGCTATGGTCCTGCTAAATAAAGGCAAACAGCCACTTGAAACATATCACCTTATTAATTAATAAGTTTCGATCAAGTGACAATCATACAAAATTTTTGAGATGTGGCTAAAATGAACGCTTTGCAAAACAACAAGTGCTGAAATCTTACGTTCCATCTCTTGATGAAGTTCTCCAGACCTCGATACGATGGCAGAAAACACAGCACTCCGTGGGGTACACTCTGTAACATGTATTCACACAATTATGAAATTTGCAAAATGATGTGCAGTCTTCAGGATCACTGATTCCAAATTAAATTAAGATTAGATTAAAGTTGTGCTTGTATTTCTTGCATCTGTGAATAATGTAAAAAGTATCTTGAGCACTACACATTCTTTGAGAGAGTTATGATAAAAGATTCAGACTTATAAGATAAAAAAACAACATGGGTGATGGTATTTGCAAAATCTCATGATTTTTTTTGTGCATATTCAATCTGCCGAATTTCGCGTATCAGATTGACCATATTTTAGTGATGTCCAGGTATTATCTGAAAGTATCATGGTTTGATTTACATTTATGTAACATTCAACTATGTTCTTGCAAATTTAAGAAGTAAAATGTACATACCGTGCAGACATTGTGTATAAGTTGTCCGAGCTCATCCTGGAAGGTAAACTGTTCCATGTTTCTGTACACGGCCTGGAGTTGTCCGCCCCTGGGCCCCGTTCCCACGGCCGCTACATGCACCTGCAAACACTCATATAAAGTCACAAAATGCTGAATGTTCAATGCAATTGTGAAAATGTGAAATAATTTTCACTCCTTGTGAACATGTGTAATAAAATTTCACACCTTGTGAACATGCATAATAAAATTTCACACCTTATGAACATGTGTAATAAAATTTCATACCTTGTGAACATGTTTAATAAAGTTTCACATCCTGTGAACATATGTAATAAATTTCACACCTTTTTGAACATGTGTAATAAATTAAACAACTTATGAACATGTGCTATAAATTTCAAACATTGTTAACATGTTTAATGAATTTCACACCTTGTGAACATGGGTAATAATATTACATCTTGTTAACATGTGTAATAAATACACATTGTGAACAAATGCAATAAATTTCAAACATGTGTAATAAATTTCACACCTTGTAAAGATAAGAAATAAATGTCACCCAATGTGAACATGTATACCAGATTTCAGGCAACATCATTGCATGCAGCAATAATCTTATATCTTATACATCTTATTGGCCTCAAATACACTTAAATGCTCCCGCCCCACCCACCTGTTTGTCCTCTATGATATGGCTGGCCTCCAGTTGGATGGGAAACTCTGTGCCGAGCTCTGATGCAAACGTGGACATTGGTGACAACGTGCCACTGCTCAACACCACATTACGACAACTACTGAAGTCCGAAAACGCCTGAAACATAACATATTAAAATGTAGGTGTGAGTTTGGCTAAAAACTAAAAAACAATGGCGAAAGTTTTGTTTGTCTTTCGTAATCTTTTACTATGGTTTTAAAGCATGTAGTTTTGATTATCCAGTATCCAACCCTGTACTCACAAATTTACTTACAAATTTTATAATTCATAGAGCACCTTTATAAACAACTTACAACTGGGGCCTGCTTGATCAAGTTTCATGTTGAAAATATCTTATGATGTTGATTTTTTTTACAACATTACAAAAACATATTAAAGTAAATGTAAGGTGTTGTTTTTTTAAAGACAAAATAATCTTTAATCATTAAAAGTAATACAACCAATTTAACCATCAAAAACAGTGATTCCAGAATTAAGACAAAGGAAAACTAACTTACAACTGCAGGGTTCATACACCAGAAGTTCAGTGTAAACACCATAACCCTGGACATACCTGAGAAACACAACAATTTTTTTTTTAACACATTTCTAGGATCATCATAGCTCAAGAGTTACTGAAGAGTGCTGACCCTGCCCTTTTTATGGCAGCACCCTTCTGCCCTATGAAATGCTAAGACTGTCAAAATTAATGTTTCTAGCCTTTTGATAAAAAACAACTTAAAATATTATTATAAATACATACAGACTTAAGATATTTGGCAGTTGAAAACTAATTAAAAAGACCAGAAACCCAAACAAGAGTGTCGCAGAGTGAAAACCAATGCGTGTCTGTGTTTTTTTAGTCAAACAAGGGGCAAAACTCAATAATTATTAAAGTCAGAGCTACATGCTTTGCCATAAAAGTGCGTATTGTTTTTAACTTAAACAATTCACAGACAAGGTTAATTTGCACAACAAAAATGACAACGCTGACAACAACGATATCATACTATGACAATATTTTTAAATCTTTTTCTTCAAAAAATAAACAAAGCTCAAAATCAATACTTTACCAGATTTTTTTTACACTTACTTCTCCTGTTCTTGGACAACCAGTTATCACCCTGGAAACAGTATTATATTTCATTTAAAAAAAAAACATATGTATCAAGCATACCAAATTTTACTGTGTATAGTACACATTTTTCTCCACAGAATATACCAGTAATTAAATCAAAGCGCTTAAAGTGTTTAATGGCTTTCGGCCTGCAACGTTTTGTGAGTAAAGTCATGTAATTGTAAAACATTAAAAATTATTAACATAAAAATCTAAAGGTAGTATTTGCTCGCTCATAATTTCCTTGGCAAAAACGTTTAGAGTTTTATGTTGATTCTTAATTATATCATGTAGTATAAGTCACTTGACATGTGGATAGTTACTTATAAGGTATGGAGTAATTCTCAATATCATATAAAACCTTATCTGGAGCTTTGGTTTCAATGCAATGCCACGAATAAAGCATATAGGAATTTTTAGTCAAATCTACTCTTCAATTCAAACTTGACTTCGGTGTATTTAATTTACTTCCAGGCTATGCCAGTTTAACCAAATGCATCCCAACAAAATGCATTGGACATTTTAATTAGGTTTATGTTTAAGGCTTCCTTATACAACGACAAATACTTCTGGATCGAATGACCCGAATATTATTTATTCCCTGTATGTTTGATGTACATGTATCTTATTATGCCCTCAACCTATGTCACACAATGAACAGATTACTCATTTATATCAGTGGTTTTTAAATATGCATATGCATTATGTTACATGCTCAAGAATTTGGTCAGAAATTACTGAGACAAACTGAGAAATATTCACACACTTTCCGTTTCATTCGGCATTACATGACTATGACACAAATTGTAGCAGGTCAACGCTTTACGCGATTTGATTTGAATGGTCAAAGTGTATAATATGCATTTAGTACTGGTTAAAGGTTGTTAGCATGTACTTACACAAGAGAATAGTCTTATGCGACACACATTTTAAAAACACAAGTACAAACTAACAATCTCAATAAAATTGTCAAGTAAGAGCCAATTTAAGCAATTAAAAACAATAAAAAGAATATATTCTTATATATATCACCAAAAAAAACTGAGTGTAGGGTAAAATGAAGTATTATAATTTCACTTAAAACATTATGGTTTGATATCTTACACCTAATTAGCATTTAATTGCATCATAATACGATCCATATTTTTTCCGGGTTTTAACGAGTTCTCAGAGTTTATTTTCGGAAAAATAAACCTGGCTGAATGCGATGAACCAGATTCTATTCTTAACTACAATGTACATGTAGATATTATCGGTCATCGGCCGTAGCAAAATCTTAACACAGGTATATAATACACGTATTTATCTGATTCAATAAGCGTTCATTTTGAAACTTTTTGCAGATTCTGCTTTTAATATTGCGTTTTGTAACTCGCCGATATTGAAATAATTGCTTTTTGTACAGTTTAATTGCGTTATATTACGCGAAATGCAGCTTATTCTAACTATATTTACCGCATAACAGCCTAAAAAACTGCCTGCACACTATAGAGTATAGACCATTTTCAGTTTTTATGACTTTTTGTTTCATGTCCACTGAAGGGTGATATCACAAGGATCTTGTCAATGAATTCATATTTTAAAACTGAAATCAGATTTCACCTAATTTTTTTCATCATTCTCACCTACATATAATCTAAGCGTCTTATCCTTTAGAAAATTATGTACATTTAAATTAAGTCCCAAACAACATATTTAGAGTGTTGTACAAACCAATTTAGTAATTAGAAAACAGTCTACAGAGAAACTCTTCAATTTCATGAATTATGGTACTGGTAACTATAGTTTTCTTTTTTTAAATCGCAAGCATAATTAATTCAATTAATTATTTGTCACAACAAAATTTTGATACTTCACATAAGACAGTCATTAAAGTTGATTCAAACCCTCAAGTAATTTTTTAAGAAACAAACTCTTACCCTCTCCTTGTTCTTTGAGACATATTGCATTGACTTCAGAATGCAGACTCTGGAATAAAACAAGAACAACAATAGGCCGATTGTTCCGAACTTTGTTAAAGTTAACAACGTCGTTAACGTCATCGTTGTTAACTTTTATATCTTCACTGCTCTGGAAGTTTAGTGGATACACTTGTGAACTAACTTTTTCTAACATAATTGGTATCATATGTATTCTTTTATTTAAAAATATATAAGTATATCCAAAATAGTTGAACTTTAATAGTTAAAGGGACTAGACACCAGATGGTCCCAAAATCTGCAAATATAGTATTTCCTCATAACAAGCCTAGAATTGTCAATACAAGGTAGTATGAGGCCAATAACTGATCACTTTACATGATTAAAAGAATATTTTGTCCCTGTCTCAGCTGAGTTTACCAGTTTAAAAATAGCACATAATGGTTTCCAAGTTTATAGTGTGTATATTAAGCATGTAAAAGTCACATGATTAGTACAGATACTTATATTGATGCGAGTTTTACATTTACTGGTATTTACGTGGTAGACAAACCCAGAAAGCCCACTCGGCCCATTTCTAGCTTGCTTTATTTTGTCTGTAAATATGGCACACAATTCAACTCAAAAAAAGAAGCAAGAACGAGGATTCTAAAATTGGAATTGTAGGATGTTAAAGTCACAAAAATATGTAACAGCAACTTAGAGCTCAAATTGAAACAGGCAACGTAAATAAGTTCAATCTTTTTTCCACTTTTAAGAGAATGGTGGCGGGACCATTTGATAGGGGAAAAACAGCATCGTTTTGACAGAAAGTGGAAAAATACTGACATGATTTATATAATGTTTAACTTGTTGTCAAACCTCTTCTTCAATAAATCAAAATATTTATGAAAGGCACTAAATTGCTATGTTTGCTAAATGTTAAGAGGTCAACTGCTCTTAAAGTATTTTTTTCCTGGGTAGGGCAAAAGTATATAATTTTCAGGAGGGGAATGGGGCTTTAGGTGAAAAAAAAAAACACTGGAATTGGATGAGCACTATACAATGGGTAATAACTGTTTACCTGTAGTCTTCCACGAATTTCATGTCATCCTTGTACATGTAGAAAAGAATCTGGAATATCTGCTCCAGCAGTTTCCCCGTGGCACTCGACATACGTAACTCCTGATTGTTTCGGTCACGAATACTCGTCTGATCCTCGTCACTGGCCATCGCAGCCTCAAAACAGCGCTGAAATGTTTGTTGTTGAGGTAGAAGATGCAAATGGGAGCATCATAATATTACAGTTTTATTTATAGAACAATTTTATTGTTCTATCAAAATGAAAGTAAAGAGAGACACATGACCAATAAAACTTGGCTCAAATGAGAATTAATGACCTTCAAATGTAAACTAGTGGTTATGATTAAGTACATGTACTTGCTAATGTTCTGAATATATATGTAACAACCTAATTTTGACATTACTATCAAAAGCACAACATTTGAAAGTCAACACTTGCCTGATTTTCTCAGATAAAGTTACACCAATCAGATGTGGCACTTATTAGGTGCATTCATCATTTTTCCATTAAAGGCCACCACAACCTTGACTTTTAACCTACTGACCCCAGAGGGATCATATACTGACCTTGACCAATGTGCATACTAAGTCTTAAGTATTTACAACAAGTCATTCAAAATTATTGATTGGAAATGAAAGCGTTACGCAGATGAGGAGGCCACTGCACGACAAAAAATCCCTTTGTGTCTGACATGCTTTGCAGGCACCCCAACAGTACTCAGCCGAGATTTAGCCAGAGTGAACAATCAGAAAGAGATACCTTATACATGTGGCAAAAATCTCAATTTGCAATGTAACGGTATTGCGAAATATAAAATCCTCAGGTACCTACAGTATTCCAATGATAGTGACATGTGACTAACACACTATGGGAATTACTAAGCCAAGAAAGAAAACTATTGCTGTGATTTGATGATAGTGCATTTTAAAGAACAAATGAATGTTTATCTGACATTGTATAGCCTTGTTTTCTCCCAAACAGCGCCACCTATTAAACCTATTAATTTTGATGACACTTACACATATCTGGCATTTAATTTCAACTCCTAGAAGAGTTACCTAGCCTTCATGTTTCATTACAATGTCAGTGCCTTCACTGGCATTGAAGGGCCCCTGAAGAAGGACAGTCAAAGCCACCAACAAGAATGCCACCACTCCTGTGAAGGCCAATTCTCTAAAGTGATCAAGGGACAACACTAAGCTAATGCCTAGCATGATAGATGGAACAAAACGGAGAGCTCAAATTCATAACATACCTCATACTCTTTCCAAGTGTCTGGCCCAAGGTTGATCTGCTTCATCCTTGCCACGACGTCAAACCCAGACCACAACTTGTACGCATTGTCGTAGTCCTGTTGCTCCAGGTTACCCGAATTATCTTCGATGAACCGCATCAATGCCTCCAGCTAAGAGAAATATGAAGAAAAGTCACATTAGGATTAAGAAAATGACTACTCTTTCTACCTGACTAACAACTTAGTTAAGATAGCTTTTGAGGAAAACATTGTACATAAATTTTGCAATCGAAAAAAGTAAAATCTGATTAGTTAAGTTTCTACTAATTTCCTTTAGCTTGATTGTGAAGAAAGCTGACAGCTTATAATATCAAGCTCATGTACATTTAGTGGTTAGAAACTAGTACTGGTGTCCAGTTTTAGAGGCCATGTGAAGGTACGCCTAGCTGGGATCGAGCCTACAAACTCTTAGGTGGGAGGTAGATACTTAAACCACTACACCACTCTCATCCTAATTATCGGATAGGGCTGTTTGGCTTTCAATGTACATCTCAGAGAAACAGGAAATGCAAATTACAATGATACACATAGGCAGAATTGTCTTGAATTGTTAAATCTACAAGAGCTCACATTATCAGCCAAACTTCTTTAAGCAATTAAGACTGTAAACCCCTCACCATGTTTCTCAGCTTCAGATGCTCCGGGAATTTAATGTTATTCTCCACTGAAAAGAAAAAGAAATTAACAGCTACTTCAGTTGCAGGTCAAAGGTTTAAGATATTTCAGCTGTTTTAGCCAAGAAAGCAACCAATCATATAAAATTGGATAAGATATCCGCAAGTTATTTTCTAGCTAATTTTGCACATAAAACAAACTTGATAAGACTACATAATCATTGGATAAATATTGACCAATCAATGAATAGTTTGGCTAACTTTAACTAAACTGGAGAATAAACCAGTTAAACACATTTGCTGTATGTGAGTACTGACCATATATATATGGCCTTATTTTTAATAAGAGGGTTCACAGCGAATCTCTCAGTAAAATGCTGCGGTTTCAAATTTATAACATCAATCCTTGGAGTTTATACCTCATAACCTACAATTAATATGAATCAGTACTTATATTTCATTTTTCTCTGTTTGTTTTATTGTTTTAATTTGAAGAAATTAAGAATTCCAGGTAGAAGTGGGAAAAGAAATCCTTTACCAGCAATAATCATCGGTGAAAAAAATCTGCCTAATATTCAAAACATTGATAACCAATGGACAAATGATCCCCCGCTTGTCTTATCAAAAAGCAGCAATTAAACAAGCAATGTTGTCATAATTTCGAGCCATTTTTGCAAAATGAACATCAGTTAATGAAAATAAAAAAGTCTAGGGCAATGCTAAAATTGTATTAATATTCAATTTTTGCTAACATGGCCATACAAAAATGTGAATACACAGTAATGTGAATATCAAAGCTTTTGAAATGGATCAAAACACAAAAAAAATTAAAAAATGTTCACTACAGAAATAGATAAATGACGCTTTAAACAAACAATCCACAACACTAAAACACACAAATATTCTTAACATTGTTGATTCATTCTTACTGAGTTCATCAATGTTGTGAACCGCCTGTGATATCTGGTCGGTGGTGATGGAGCCACTGGCCGCGTCACGTGAGCAGTCCTCGATGTTGTGAGCCTCGTCCAGAATCATGACTTGATCCTTCAAGTTGATGTCCATCTACAAACAAACAAGCAGAACATACTTAAAAAATGGTAAACTCATTTCTTGATACTGAAAAATTCCTGATAATTTTGTGTACTACTTTCTGAAGAAAATAAAAACACTTTGAAAGTAAATCAAACTGAGTTCATCAATAGATTTAGATAATTTAAATTATTTTGTAATTTTTCCTTGATAAATAAAAATTTGGGAATTCAGGGTTTAATTCTGCAATAATTTCATTGATACACAACACAACTCAAATTGCTGTTTTCATGACTTTGTTATCCTTTAACTATTTTACAACAAATTTAAATACCAAGGTGTTTCTCAAAAAGTTGTTCAGATACTTTCAAGAAATTAAGTCCCTCCTTTCACACAAGGTCACAATACAATTAAATGGACAAACCTTTAAAACAGTACCATAAAATTTTCTCAGTATTCTTTCAATGACGAAATGAACAAGAATGTTACAGACTAAATGCCAAACACTTGTCTGTTGTTTTTTCCCAGTGTCACAAGGGCAATAACTTCTTAATTATTGCAGCTAGAATTTTTGACCTTGCTATACTGTATACAGTAAAATTGTGATCGGGCTCGAGGTCGCTGGGGACCGAGCCTAAACCTTGAGGGAACCGATGTTTCGAACGACCCGATTTTCAATTCGCAAGTCTGTTATGAAATATATTTCAGTGTATTTCAAGAATGAAGTAGTCTGTTTACAAAAACACCGATTATGTGTTGCTTTGTGGAAATTGCTCATATGTTCAAAGGCTGTCATTTACTTTATGTATACTAAATATAAAATGTAAAAGAAATATCAACACATGTAAATCAATAAATCAAATGGCCATATTGAAAAGCAAAGTGACAAATAAGAATTCTTTATAGAGATTCCGATGTTAGATCGATATGGTAGTGTTTATTCACATTTTTATTACTCATTTGCATTTCTCACAATTAACTTCTCGTCATTAACTTCTTATAATTATCTTCTCAAATGCCCATATCAACTAATATTGGTAATGTGTTAACAGTGTAAAATGTTTTTTCACACCTTATCAATTGCCTTTCAACTGGCATTGCAATTTTTACAACTTGGGAAAATTTTGATACCTAGCAATTGTTTGTTTATATTGGAACACGCGTTCGGGAAAAAGTGTGAAATTATGACCTCGAGGGAGCCATAAGGTTTGTGCATGATTTGTGTACTTGGGACCGAGAATATTGCTCGACACCTCGACATAATTAGGTTTCGAGGCAGCGTAGGTATATTTTAATATGAAAATAGAAGGAAAAAAGTTTGGGACCAATCTCCGACCTTGAGGGAACGCCGGTTCTCGAACGACTGCTTATTCAACGACCGCAGTTTTACTGTAGTTTCTTGCAACCAATAATACAATGAAAACAACAGGGACCCTGTTAAGGGGCACTATGTAAGGGCCAGGATTACCGACTTGGAACAGTCTACAGGGGGCTTCAACTAGTTACTTAGTTAGCATGGCATAATCTCACACTTGTTCCAACATTTATCAATAATTACTTAATTAAAAAAAAAGCCCCATCAGAGCACACATCAACTTGAAAACAAAGAAAATAAAAAAATTATATTTAATTTTAAGTACTCTATATCTTGAACAATGCGATGGACAGATTTTAAACTTTTTGCACGATAATGCCGGACAACACAAAAGCTATGACAATTCCAGGACTTTTAGCCTTGAAAACAGACTTCTTACACTTTTCCTGACAATGGGATCTATCAAGTAGTTGTAGGGACAGAAGATGATATCAGCCTGTTCGATGATGTTCCGCGTCACAAAGTATGGGCAGGCCTAAAAATAAAACGAAAATTGGAGGTTTTAATAAGATTCGAAAGCTGCCAATGCTTGATCATTGTTGTCTTTTCTGTAAAAAAAGTCCATTACTCAACAATTATTTAAGTCAGTTATGCTGACAACACCAACTCTATCTCAATACCTCACCGTTTGTACATTAAAAAAAGACATGTTAAAAATGTGAGCAACAAAAGATCTCTTAGAAGACTGCCTGCTTGAATACTGCACTGCCAGTCAATGGATTTTGCAACTGAATTTTCCAACCATTGACTTAGCAGTGAAAATATTCAAGCAGGCAGTTTTCTAAAACTAACTGCGAGGCTGAACAATTGACCCTTTAACAATTGCCCAAGTCGTTCAAGTAATTGATCAGAAACATTAGCACCCAAAAATGTTCTAGTGAACATCACCAGGACCCAAAAAATCAATATGGGTCATCTTCTGTCTATGGGTGCATACCAAGTTTGAAAACTCTACATCAAGTTGTTGAAAAAGTTATTGGTCAGAAACGAAACTGTGATTGTGATGTGACCAAACTGGACCAAGAAATCCCTCTTTGTCACCCATGCATTTGCAGGCAACCCAACAGTGTTCAGTCAAGTGACAAAAAATGATCGTAGAAGTTTTGACTTTGTAGTTGTATAAATCTCATGTATACTAAAAACATTGGTAAAAAAAAAATCCGAAAGCAGCATTAAAATAAAGAATGATGTCATAATTCCCAGCCGTTCATGGAAAATGAATGTCAGTTTTTCACAATGTATGGTGTACCTTTTTCTTGCCACATGCTCCTATGAGGTCCTCGAGGTCCCAGGCTGTCGGGATCTCACTCTGAAGCTGGGATTGACAGAGAAACACACGCTTTGCCTTATCATTGAATTTACATCCGGGACCCTGAAATAAGATTGAATAATGCACATAAATGTTTGGTTCTATCATACACATGTAACTCACATTGTGGGGACCCTTTTTTTCTAAATCATTTACAGAAAATTATATTTTCAACACGGGTATATAAATCTAGCACATGGTCTTCAATTAAGAAAAACTGTCTTGCTCAAATATATTATAATGTTGCAATATACAGTGGCTTTAGCAGAAGACAATATTTTCCTCATTTTATACCATTGCAAAAGCAAAGAAAAGAAACCTCATTTTGCTATGATAATATATTTGAAGTGTTAGCATTAAAATTAAATTAATATGAAAATATTTGCTTTCATATTTCAAGTTCTTTGCTTCTGTCAATGTCCTACACAGATAAGGGCACCAATTTCAACCTAAACTCACATTATGGTCGAGTTTTTCTCGGCAGCCCTCACTTTTGTTCCGTTTTGCGCTCAGGTCCGGGTGTATACATGTGTGTTCACGACTCGCAAGGATCGCCATTCTAACAAACACAAAAGATTGAGTTAAATAAGCATGAGCATTTTTTTTCAAAAATTATTTAGTGATAAAACTTGATATATATGATAAACTTGACAGACAAGCAACTAATTTTTAGAAGGAAGAATTGGGCTCTAAATGATAAAGAGAAAGGATATAATCATAGGCATGTCCTTCAGTTCAGTGTTAAAACAGTTTCAAATTTAATTCATATGACACTTTACGACTAGTTATTTTTCCCGATTGGTTAAACAGTTATGAAAATTAAGATATGGATGGGTCTGCATAATGTCATTTCTCTATACTCTGGCTACTACAAAAGCATCTCAATGCAAACGCAAATGCCCTCCTGTTCTTTTATACATTTTTGTCAGTTGAACAAGGGGCATAACTCTAAAATAATTAAAGCCAGAGTTGTGCGCATTGCTCAACGCCTATGCATATTGTCTCTGGCAACATGTGTATCAAGTTTACTTTTAATATCTTCAGGGATGCCAATGCCAACTTGTAAACAAGAGATGTTTGTCAAACATTATGCCCCCCCTGAGCGCCATGTTATCAGGATTATATGGACAATTGAATGAAATATGCATGGACCGAAATGACAGCTGATTTGTTGCCATTAAGGCAGTTTTTAGATTATGACCATTAAAGTGTGAGGATAGAGTGTGTTATGACCATGACCTTTGACTCTATGAACTCAAAATCCAGAGTCATCAGCTGGTCACCAGAAACCTAAATGTCAAGTTCGAGGGCCATGGGTGCAGGCATTGTCAAGTTATCACACAGACAAGTTTTTTTCGTTCAAGGTCACTGTGACCTTGACCTTTGACCCAATGACCCCTTAAATCATAAGGGGTCATCTACAAGTCAGATGCAACTCCAAGTCAAGTTTGAAGGCCATGGGTTCAGGCATTGTTGAGTTATCACTCTGACAACCTTTTACCATTCAAGATCACTGTGACCTTGACCTTTGGCTCTATGAATCCTAAAATCAATAAGGGTGATCTACTGGTCAGGCTTAACATCCATGTCAAGTTTAATGATCATAGGTTCAGGCATTGTTGAGATATCAGTGGGAGAAGATTTGTTAACTTTTTTGCGTTAAAGGTTACTGTGACATTGACCTTGGCCTGATGACCCCCAAAGTCGATAGGGGTCATCTACTGGGCAGGCCCAACCTTCATGTCAAGTTTGATGACCATAGGTCCAGGAATTGTCGAGGTCACTTTCAAGGTCACTGTGACCTTGACCTTTGACCCCTAAAATCAATAGGGGTCATCTACTGGTAAGGCCCAACCTCAATGTCAAGTTTGAGGGCCATGGGTGCAGGCATTGTTGAGTTATCACTTGGACAACCTTTTATCATTCAAGGTGACTGTGACCTTGACCTTTGGCCCAATGACCGCTAAAATCAATAGGGACCATCTTCTGGCCAGGCCCAACCTCCAAGTCAACCTTGAGGGCCATGGGTGCAGGCATTGTCGAGTTATCACTCGGATAACCTTTTACCATTCCACGTCACTGTGACCTTGACCTTTAGCCCAATGACCCCTAAAATCAATAGGGACCATCTTCTGGCCAAGCCCAACCTCCAAGTCAAGTTTGAGGGCCATGGGTGCAGGCATTGTCGAGTTATCACTCGGACAACCTTTTACCATTCCAGGTCCCTGTGAACTTGACCTTTGGCCAGATGACCCCCAAAAACCATAGGGGTCATCTCCTGGTCAGGCCAATTCTCCAAGTCAAGTTTGAGGGCCATGGGTGCAGGCATTGTCGAGTTATCACTCGGACAACCTTTTACCATTCAAGGTGACTGTGACCTTGACCTTTGGCCAGATGACCCCCAAAAACAAAAGGGGTCATGTACTGGTCAGGCCCAATTCCAAGTCAAGTTTGAGGGCCATGGGTGCAGGGTTTGTCAAGTTATCACAAGGAAAACCTTTAACCATTCAAGGTGACTGTGACCTTGACCTTTGGCCCGATGACCCCCAAAAACAATAGGGGTCATCTCCTGGTCAGGCCCAACCTCCAATTCAATTATGAGGGCCATGGGTGCCGGCATTGTTGAGTTATCACTCGGACAACCTTTTACCATTCAAGGTCACTGTGAACTTGACCTTTGACCCGATGAGCCCCAAAAACAATAGGGGTCATCTCCTGGTCAGGCCCAACCTCCAAGTCAAGTTTGAGGGCCATGGGTGCAGGCATTGTCAAGTTATCACTCGGACGACCTTTTACCATTCAAGGTAACTGTGACCTTGACCTTTGGCCTGATGACCCCCCAAAACAGTAGGGGTCATCTACTGGTCAGGCCCAACCTCCATGTCAAGTTTGAGGGCCATTGGTGCAGGCATTGTTGAGTTATCACTCGGACAAGCTTTAAAATTATTTTACCATTAAAGGTCACTGTGACCTTGACCTTTGACCCGATGACCCCCAAAATAAATAGGGGTCATCTACTGGTCAGGCCCAACCTTCATGTGAAGTTTGATGACCATATGTCCAGGAATTGTTGAGTTATCACTCGGACAAGCTTTGGTCTACCGACGGACCGACCGACCGACATACCGACATGCCTGTGCAAAGCAATATACCCCTCTTCTTCGAAGGGGGGCATAAAAAAGAGGAAACCAAAACAAAATAGGTGTATCCCCATCACACTATATTATATACAAATAATCATTTTTTGCATAAATCAGATAAAAGGCATCAATTTAAATTTTAAAGTTTTGTGGCCAAAAACGAGGAAATCAGCTAAAAAAAGGAAAATTGGCATTCCTGTACCTTGTAAGGAGATATGGCCAAGGTAAAACAAATATTGCACATCAAATTCGGCAATTATACAGAAGCTATCACAAGACAATCCAATTTTTTTTGTTTAAATTGACAAGTTGAAAATTGTCAGTATTAACCTGACAGTGTGGTATGCCGTTTTCCTCAACTCCCGAGTAATCTGCGCAATCTGTTTGTGCGTCCGTGTCCCAAAGTAGATCTTGGGAACCCTGTAACGATAACCATTATTTAGTTATTAAGATTATAATAAAGTTCATTCATAAAGGTAAATAATATCTTGGGGCTAATGTCTGTAGGTACCTAGCTACACCTTCTTCCATTGACTTATAATAATTCCTTGGTTGCAAAGTAAATTTAAAGTGCAGGCTGCTGCATAAAGAAAAAGTACAGGGGTCTTAGGGTGAAAGAGGCACATAATATAAGGCTGAGAAGAAATTAAATATTATGAATTTGACAAAAACTATATAAGAAATGTATTTAATTAAAAAGTTTAAGGTTTTTAAATATATTTTAAGTTTGTATGTATATCTATTACCATACAATAAGCTTTTAAACAAAAGTAAATTAATATTGATTATCTTAAGCATTCAACTCTAAGAAGTCACAAAGGTTCACATGATGGACAGACGGTGGCTACCAAAAAGGACAGGGTGCCACACCTTTCTCAAACTTTTAGGCTAAATCTATAAAACTATTGTCATAACATGTGTTTTTTTGCCATTTAAAAAAAAAAAAATAGCTGAAGGATTTGGAAATACGCAGAACATTCTAAAGACTTCAACATTTATATAAAATGCACATTGGGAGTACTTGGTGGTCGTAGTTCCTTAAAATAACCCTTAAATGGCCCACAACAGAGAATAAATGCAACCTCATCTTCCTATTAAATGCTTATTTTTTATCGCCCACTCCTGTTTTTTAAACTGATTTTTTTTCTAAATCCTTCCAACTAATGCAGGAGCAAAAAAAATAATAAGACTGGTGTGGCATTCAAGGTAAGAGTGTCATATTCCATAAATCATCAAATATTTTAAAGCCAGGTACATAATATGATGGAGGCGCTAACATTGAATAGCTATTATAATTTCCATTTAAAAAACTGCAAATAAAGTGTTCACATATTAACATTTTAAGCATTAATAAAGCTAGGCCCACACCAAGTCTGTCAAAATATGTCTTTTTCTGTTAAACAAAATCAAGAGAATTTCAATTAAATAAAGACAGATAAAATCTATGTAATCTGATTTATTCAATATAGCGAGTGTTTAGGAAGATGATGGAAAAATTATCACAGATTTGTTTTCTCAAAAACTGACAACTCTTGTTAAAGTCGGTTTTAAGTTATTAACTGTTCTGACAATGGTGTTATAGAAATCACAATATCATATAACAAAACCCCCCAATGACGGTTTCACAGTAGCTAACTACTTGAAAACTGATCGTCTATTTAGACAGGCCGACAAATGACTAAAACCCATTCCATATCTGTCAAAAATATGATTTATTGCAGTGGCTTTCAAGGTGTGAAGAGTTTCAATTTTAGCGCCATATTCCACAAGAAGACGTAAACGCGACTGACAGATATAGCTAATTTGGAGCCACAATTACTTTTGTTGGACAATAAAATGTCCAGATTAATGGCTTTACCACCCGGAATATATCAACTCGCGACACTCTAGACAAATAATTATGTGAGAAAATGATCTGCATTGTGAAAAATCTAACAAGAAATGTCATGTCATTTCGTACAATCAATCCACAGTGATTATTTTCATGCATTGTATGAAAAATGAATTGTGTCTCAGGCATGGGGTTATTAAATTTTGATTTTGAAAAAAACCCTCTGTCCTTGATTTTGACAACACAGCCACAAAATGACAAAATGATACAAAATTTATATTAGGTTTTTAAGCTAGAAGGTAATGGAAGGCTGCTCTGCTGCACCCTGTTCTATTTTGAAAGCACCCTTATGCCCTCATGGAGACTAGCAACTCGAGGTGTGAATGCGAAAAGGTTCTAAGTGACATTAAATAAAGAAGCAGATAGAACCTTTTCGCTTTCACCCATTTTCTGTACACACTCCTGCCTTCAAAGTTTTAAATGCTTAAGATGATCAAATATTTCATATGTTTTGATTGAAACTTGAAATATGATTATGAATTCAAACAAACTTTAGATATTTTGTAGTTGAAACCTATTGTGACTTGAAATTGAATTTCATAATGCTTTATTTATTCACTGCCCGATACAATGTGCCCTTTTTTTGTCCCTCAGCGCCCTATGCCTTTTTTTGTAGCATCCTGGCCTTTTTAAAACCTACCTAAACCCCTACGTATGAACAATTATTTTGATTGTATAAAATGGTTAAGCAAAACAGTATGAACAGCAATAAAATGCCTTCCATGCAAATCCTGTAACATGAGATATTCTTTTAGCATCATACTGGGGTTTTTACAACTGATACATGTCATTATCAATCCTTAAAATTAGCATGGGGTCTGTCTGAGTATGAGGGATATGTGCTCAAAGCAGGGTGAAGCGGCTACAACTCATTTCAAAATTGTTTCCAACCTCATTTATATTAATTTCAAGGTATTTCAAACTATTTTTGATGCAGTGCCAGAGCTAAAAACAAAAGAGAACCAAATATACAATAAAAACATTCTGCTTTAATTGTTTATAACTTGCACATATTTTGTGATGATATTCATTTATAAATGATAAACGACTATGCCCTCAATGTGTATTCAACATTTCCACAAGATAAAATTCGCATGCAGATAAATGCCACTCTGCCATTTTCAATACCGCGGGCATAAATGATTTTTCAATCAATTACTCAGTACAATAATTTATAAAGAAAATGTGAAAATCTGTTGATCGATCAATCTACTCTTTTATTACAATATGACACTTTAACGAGCTGAAATTGTCATCGCTTTTACATTTAGATATACACAAGTGATATAATCACTTTTTTATTGACTGACATTTTATAAATGCTGTATGTTTAGGCGACTATAAATTAATTGCTAGATTTTCATTCCCGCCCGCCCCCTCTTTTTCCCGCTTCCCATAAAAATTTAATGACATAAATTAAAATGTTTAACCTGGGTCTGTATTTGCGTACTGTCCAGAAATGGCATTTATTAATACCTACGAGTCGGTGTATAACATTCACATGTAAAAAAGGAGAATTGTTACCTTTGTGTTCAGGGTTTGTCTAGAAACTCATGTAAATGGTCCCTCATGCAATAAGAAAGAGCATGATCACATATTCAACAGTGAAAAAGTCATCTAAGAAAAATAAAAAATAAAATGTCACCCCTTAATCCCCCCATTTAAAAAAAAATTTGGATGAAAATCAAGCAATAAATTTATTTTGGCCTAATAGCATAATTTAGCTGTTGAAAGCATTTTTTCACCATAAATTGTCGTAAAGGGAATAACTATGATAGATTTATTTGACAAATAGACAATTTCAGACTCGGTGGGCTCTTAAGCCATTAAAGTTGGGTTGGTGAAAAATTAATTAAACGGTTTTACACTTATTAATGTAGCATATATATAAATAATCCATTAAAGTCTGAATTACAGCCAATAAAAATGTAAAACAGATTTCATTTATCAAACTGTTTTAATACATTCTCTCGTGCAAACATTCTGAGTTAAAAAAGGCCAAGTCCCGTGCACAATTCTGATGATCCTACAGTGTTTTTTTCTGAATATTAAATTTGACGCCAAACTTCAGCCCCAATTTCCCAAGGCTAAAACATACTTTTTTCCCAAAAGTGACAACAAAATTAAATTAATATTTTTTTTATATGTATTTCATCATAAAATTGGACCCCCTCCCTAACTAAAATATATTCTAAATATGACATGCCTGTCTGATGGGATTCTTAATGAAATGGCCCCCAGGTCTCATCGCAATTTTTTGCTGAAAACACTCTTTGAACTATAAAAATTGTGTTTCAATACAGAATTAAAAACTCGCTGACACTAAGTATCTATTTTTTTTTAACACTGGATTAACCAGTTAGTAGCGATTATTTAAAATAAAACACAGGATATGTTATCACAATGAAAGGGAAATTTTTTTTATTTTTTTTCAGCCGATTTATTTTTTACCTATTACATATAAAGGCCATACCAAAGTCATTCTATGTCAAGCATCATTGGGCTATGGCTTATGTAAAGTGTCTTTGAGTTTTGGCATTTTTAGCCTTCTAAAAAGAAAGTTTCACAAAGACAAAGATATTCAGAAGCTCAGTAATAAAAATAGGAATGAAATGAGTCAAGAAAAATATCCCGAAATATATAATTTACAGGGTGAAATTCAACTTTCTAGGTTACCTAAGACTAAATGGAACTAAAAAAAGTATTTCCTAAAGTTAAATAATAAAGATATCGACAGGCCAAAAATGGGATGGACTGACTGACGTGTGCACAATTCATATATAGCCCACACTTCACTTGTGAAGCCGAGGTATAAAAATAGTTATGGTATTATGCTACCAGTCAAAATATAATATATATCATAATTTATACAGGGTGATTTTCAATCTTCTAGATGCATGGACCTGTAAATAAATGTGATGATTAAATTGTTGTTTTTTATAACACTTAGGAGAGGATGCTTAACATAGAATTATTTGGTATGGCCTAATGTTCAGAGTAATCTTGCTTGTACTCGGAGTTGACACAGGAATTTTCCGGAAAAATTCTTTACAACAGTTAACTCGTTAAATCAACAGTTAAGAAACAATTAAGACGGCATTTATAGCAACTTAACAACAACATCATCATTAGCAAGGCGACATGGAGACTTTCAGACGTCTCCGCAGAAGCTATTACCATTCCAAGCAACACTTCACTTCAAAATTTCACGCTGCGCAACAGGAGATGTGCTTAAAACAAGCGCATAATGGTTGCAGTAATTAGCGGCGCAAACAAACACAGCTACCAGTGGGCGTCTTCTCGATTTGTAACATTTATGCAGAAAAAAATAATGCAGTGAGCTGTATTTATCACCCAACAAAACTTTCTTAGAATTGTAAAAACTTGTCATTACTTCGCCATGAAAATTGCAGAAGAATTATTTCATGCATTTTTATCAGGATGCCATTTTAAAGCTGCCAAGATATTTTCCACACCATGCAGTATAATGATGTTCATTCAGTGTTAAAATAATTGTTGCATAATCGTAAACAAGAAAATAATTTAAAGATATTTTTGCTGTAATTTAAAAGCAAGCTATTGCAGTGCAGTTCAAGCACTCTTTAGTACACATGTCTTAGTGTGTATGCTCATGTGTCCACAAATGGGGTCTATGGACGGATTCTGATTTAATATTTTAAAAGCATCTGATGGAGCGAGTGATTTCATACCTAGAAGAGAATTATTTCATACATGGTCTATGAGCGAGTGATTTCATACCTAGGAATAAGCGATTTTATACCTAGCAGCAAAGATTTTATACCAAGGATAGATTACAAACTTAGGAGAGATTTCATACCTAGGAGATTCCATATATAGGAGGGACTCCATACCTATGATAGATTTCATACCTATGATAGATTTTATACCTATGATAGATTTCATACCTATGATAGATTTTATACCTATGATAGATTTCATACCTATGATAGATTTTATACCTATGATAGATTTCATACCTATGATAGATTTTATACCTATGATAGATTTCATACCTATGATAGATTTTATACCTATGATAGATTTCATACCCATGATAGATTTTATACCTATGATAGATTTCTTACCTATGATACATTACATACTTATGACAGATTCCAAACCTAGGAGTGATTCCACTCAAGATTTCATACCACTACTAGGAGAGATGCCATACCCATGATATATTTCATACTTAGGAGATATTTCATACCAAGGAGAGAGTTCATACCTATGATAATTAAATTCCATACCAAGGAGCAGTTTCATCCCTAGGAAAGATTTGAAACCTAGGAGAGTTTCATACCAAGGAGGGATTCCATACCTAGGAGAAATTCCATACCTATGATAGATTTCATACTTAGGAGAGATTCCATTCTCAATAATTACGACAGCAAGAGTTATGTGCCATGTTATACATGCAAGTATTGCCCCTGGCAACATGTGTACCAAGTTTTACTTGGATATCTTTTACAGTTTTTGGTCAAGCTTGTTTTTTTTATGAATACTGACAATATTAACATTAAGGCTATCACAATCCTACAACTTTTTTTCTTAAAAAAATGTGTATAACATAGACCTGGTTGAAACCTTTGACATTTTAATATAAGAGGAAGTATTAACTCACAAGGGATTAAAAGATATTTTACGATAAGGGTATGAGGCCAAATTTTGGTCCCAAAATGAGCAGGTCGAGAGCCATGTTATAAGGTGGTTTCTGTATAAAACGGTTGGTCTTAACGAGAAATTTATATTTTCAGAATAACAAAATGCAGAAACATTGCTAGAAATTCACTAGCTCATTACAGAATGAAAGAAATAACAAATCAAATTCTCTACATACAGGTTAATGATACATTCATATAACAATTGAAATTAATTACCAAGATAAAGAACTTCCATCACAGTAAAAGTGTTAAACAATGCAATTAATTATATATCTGTGTGTGGCTTTTCTTGCTAAGAGATTAATTAATGATAAATCACTTTAATACTGCTATAAGAATGTTAAACATAATTAAATATATCAAAGTAAAACCCTCATTACAGGGTGTCAACACAGCCAAATCCTAAAAGAAGCACTATCACTCAAAACTAAGATTTCACACATAAAATACAATTGTTTTAACATACCAAAATGGATGAACAAATGTCGAAAACAATAGATCTTATAGAGGATACCAAGTTTAATTTGAAAGAAATGTGCAGAAAACACGGTATTGCTACCTTATGAGACCATAGTTGATCGCAGTAAATATTTTAGCATTCACCAATCATTTAATATTGCTGCAGTAATAATATTGTTAATAGTAATTAATATTTTCCATAAGTGTATTGTTTAGTAAATATTTGAGGGTGTATCACTCAAAGTTTACGTTTGTTTTACATGTGTATGTATTGATTTTGAATCACTTTAATCCTGCAATGATGAAATTTTAGAAAGGGGTCTTGGCGCTACAAAGGTAGGGTTTAAGCTAAAGAGTTATGGAAGGATGCTGTATGCCGTCCTATTTTGGCAGCACCCTTCTGCCCTCCTGGAGACCAGCATGAGCACCCCTCACCCCCTTTGCCTTCGTAAAATTAAACACCCAACAATTTAAGGTAATCAAAAAATCCTTTTGTTTTAATTATAACTTAAATTAAGGTTATATATTCATACATATTTGACATATTTTGAAGTTGAAACTTAATATTATTTCAATTAAGCATAATGCCTAACATTTTCTGTGAAAATCGCAATGCTCAAACTCTTCCCAACTGACACAATGTGCCCTTTTCTCCCTCAGCAACCCTTTCCCTTTTCTACATCACCCTGTCCTTTTTAAAACCTTGCTTAAACTTGAGCAAAGGCCACTGCCCTCATTGTTGTGGAGGGGGGGGGGGGGGGGGGGCATCAAGGAAGGGACAAAGCCCCCAAGTCGCAATTGATCATGCATGGTCTGAAATTAAGGAAAAAATACTTGAACAACTTTCAAGTCTATGGTATTCCCCAATACAACTACCGTACAAATGCTGGTAGAACTTCCTACGCCTTTGCATGAGTTCTATTAATTTTACTTGCTACCAGTTACTTCCATGCACTTTGCTAACCACAGGATGATTTTAGCCATTTTTGGAAGAGATTGTCAAGTTGGAGATGATCTCTTACTCCCATATAAGCAGTCTCCCAATTTATACAATTATTTTTATTTACCGAAAAGGATGAATCAGTATCTAAAACAATGGTCCTTATGAAGGATAAGGTGTTCAATTTGAAAGAAAGGTGCAGAAACCATAGGTTTTCTACTTTATGAGACAAAAGTTATAACAGTAAATCTTTCTAACCCCGAGTCATTTAATATTTGTGCGCTTTCAGCTATTAAATACATGTTTACAATCTCGTTATCAGAAATTAATATTTTCCATAAATGCATTATTTAAATAGTAGTTAAAGGTTTATCACTCAAAATTTGTGTTTGTTATACATGTACATGTATATGTATTGATTGTAAATACGGGTATCACTTGAAGAGACATAGTGATAAAGTCATTAAGAAAAAGCCTAAAGTGATGCTATAAGAGATGGAAGCCTCAGCTCTAATTTTGACCAAATTTGATCATGTTTCAAATTTCTTTTAAAAACTCTTAAGATGCATTTTTTAAATAACAAATTCACATTTTATAGCATTAGAAACACAGCCAAATAACAACATAAAAGCTACCTCAATGACACACAGCCCTGACAGTACCACATGTAAGTTAACAGTCAAAGGGTCTCGTTCAGGTTTTTAAGGGTCAGGCAATGATAAAATGCTTACCAGTGCTACATGTATAACATCATCACAAGTTGAAATAAGAGCTCTGTTATTAACAGATATTAAACAAGAGCTGTCACAGAGACAGCGCGCTCGACTATTCCGCCGCTTTTCAGTGTAAGGATTGAAAAATTTTGGCGAACCATGCATGGATCACTGTTAGATTAAATTTCAATGCAATACATGATGTGCGGAGATACTAACATAAATGTGGTTGTATGCAAAATTTTAACCAGAATTTTTAAGTGTAATAATAAAGGGCCGTTATTTGCAAAACACATTTATCTAACTTGATTATTCAATTAGGTTGGGTGGTTGAATACCATTGTATAAAGTCTCAATGCAATACATCAAGTAGTTGCTGAGATATTATCCTATGTGTGCTAACATGCAAGACCTTAACCAGAATTTTTAAGTCGCATAATAAAGGGGCAAAAACTATATAATATAAAAGATAGAGTTATCTTACTTGATTAAATAAGAAGGATAAATGGTTGGGAGCCTGTGTGTAAAGTTTCAATGCAATACATGATGTATTTGCTGAAGCATTGACTTAAAAGTGGTTACATGCAAAACCTTAACCAGAATTTCTATGTTGAATAAAAATGGGGCCATTATTTGAATTTAATGCAAACTAGAGTTATCTTACTTGGTTATTTAAGTAGATTTGATGGTTGAGTACCATTTTATAAAGTCTCAATGCAATTCATCCAGTAGTTGCTGAGATATTAACCTATGTGTGCTTTCATGCAAAACCTTAACCAGAATTTCTGAGTCGAATAATAAAGGGCAATTATTTTGCATTAAATACAAACTAGAGTTATCTAACTTGGTTAATTAAGTAGGTTGTATGGTTGAGTACCATTGTATCAAGTCTCAATGCAATTCATCAAGTAGTTGCTGAGATATTAACCTATGTATGCTTGCACGCAAAACCTTAACCAGAATTTCTAAGTCAAATAATAAAGGCCTATTATTTGCATTAAATGCAAACTAGAGTTATCTAACTTGGTTAATTGAGTAGGTTGGATGGTTGAGTACCTTTGTATCAAGTCTCAATGCAATACCTCAAGTATTTGCTGAGATATTAACCTATGTGTGCTTGCACGCAAAACCTTAACCAGAATTTCTAAGTCAAATAATAAAGGCCTATTATTGGCATTAAATGCAAAGTAGAGTTATCAAACTTGGTTAATTACGTAGGTTGGATGGTTGAGTACCATTGTATAAAGTCTCAATGCAATACCTCAAGTAGTTGCTGAGATATTAACCTATGTGTGCTTGCATGCAAAACGTTAACCAAGGGGTGACGCCGACGCTCCATGAAACTCTGCGGACACTTGGTAATAATTTACGCGAAAGTTATTTTATTAAAAATTTCAACCGATTATAAAATTGCTCCAGTAAACTCCAGTAAATTGCTATTATTCTCTTTCATCTGCCCGTTTTACATGAAGTTAGCTTACCACAAGAATGCAGTAGCATTTCACTATTTGCACATGCATCTTATTAAGTGTTTTTTGCTAATGACCGAGTACATTGATAAACAAATTTCAACCAAAAAAGGCTAGGTTACTAATTACATATTTTCGGAAAATCAGGAGGTCAAACACTCATTCAATGTTCATAGCGCATGGTTGAAGGCCTTCTTTTAATAAATCGTTTTCTGTGGAAAATTCCCTAAAACGTCATAGCTATTTTTAACCACCTGCTTATCTGATAAGACACCGAGTTCCGCCGCAGGGACATAAAATCAGACGATTTCCAATGCTTTCATTTATATTAAACTCGATGGTAAACCAACCACTAGGAGTAACAGTATTACCCTCCGAGGAAATCCGCTATCATCGACTTTAACCCTCAGAGTGATCGAGTAAAGTGGGTCTAACTCGTTGACTGTACTGTACCGTAAAAGAACCATTGACACCAGGTTTTAATATTTCGAACTTCCAAGCCTTAACTTAAGGAAGTTTTTTCTGATATCATGAACTTTTTTGTAATTCCAAGCTCTCAATTTTGAAAGATCTAGCCCATCTGAGGGAAGGAACATTCTTCCAAACTTCCTATAACTAGGGTTTTAGGTAAAAAGTTATGCAAGGGCGCTGTTTCTTCCATTTTCTGTCAAATTCATAATGTTCAAATCTTCACAGCTCAAACAAAGTCCCTCTTTTGCAGCACCCTGTTCGATGTGTGATCGAGACACTTAAATGGCTAAGATTTGATGAAATATCTCAACAATTTCAAAAACTAAGACCTACTTTTGTGTTTTCCTTGGTGGTCCTTCGTCAGCCCCACACATACAATTCACACAATCCCCCTTGGCCTCATCCTCGTATGAAATGCTCACATGGCTTCGCCTTTTACTCTCAGTCTGAAAAAAAATGTAGGTTTTTCACTAAATACTTACATACTAATGATCATATCATACTTTTAGGTTAAACAGGCTATGAGCTCGTTTGTGACGAAAGCTTAAAGGTTATAGGTAAAAATCTAAATTGAGTGGGTTCCCTAGATACAACCCAGTATTGGTGTTCATTTTGAGGGACAGCGACCAAGTGACTCAGGGTTGTCCTAGTGAGGAACAATTTCACGACCCCTTATCAGACTACAATATCAAAATTTAAATTCAAAATTACACAAAGCATTCAGTATTGTTTACACTGTTCCGAATGGAGTAGTGGTAGTTTGTTTGAGCTTATTTAGTTTTGCCCAGGCCCATTTACCCTGTGTTGGCAGGGATGCCAACACAAACTTGTAAAAAGAGAGGAAACCAGTACAAAATAGGAGAATCCCTATTATATACAAATAGTCATTTTTTGTATAGATCAGATAAAAGGCAACCGTTTTAATTTAAAGGTTTTGTGGCAGAAAAAGAGGAAATCAGCTGAAAAGAGGAAAATTGTCATCCCTGCGTTATGGACTCTGTCTTGACAACGTTACATTTTTAAATGCCATGACTGATGAGTGACACTAGATAGTAGTTAATGCAGTTCCCACATCTTTTCACATCTAGATATTATCACAGTTGAAGAATCAAAGTGAAAGGAGATCCTGGTTTGATACCTTATCTCTTTCAAAAGACACCTCTTGGTTCTTTTAAGTGTCCAGTGTAAAGCATCAATACACTGTCACAGGATACAAATTTCCTGGGTTAAAACCAGTACTGAGTACTCTAATTTTCACAGGACTACCCATTTTATGTTGAGCGCTAGGCAAAGAAGCTACAGCTACCAGTTTTTAACATCTTTCGGTATGATGCAGCACCAAAAGCGTACAATTAACAAAAATGCTACACGGGTGGTTGATATGGCAATGGTAATGTTGACCAAGGTAACATTGGCAGGTCATGGTTGTTTTTACCTTGTTTGATGGTGTTTTCCGGGACGCAGGTCTGAAATCATCGTCACTCATATCTTCATCTTCATCACTGACTGGAATATAAATACCTTATATATATATACAATAAATGAATTCCCATAAAGTGGATATTCATGGTGTAGTAGAGCCATTATACACTTTTTTGGTAAAGGGATTGGCACAAAATAAGTAAAATCTTCATTTTATAGGGCAAAGAATGTGTCATGTGATGAAACAAATCTTAAATTTGTTGAGTCACCTTTAAAGAACGCTTTTAGCTTTTCTTTAACTTACTTGCTTCATGAACTTTGTATTAAATGTTATCCTATGTGTATTCGCAAAAATAAAATGGACACAAAAGTTAAACAATGAAGTTATATTATAAGAACAAGTACAGTCACTGCCCAATCAACTCAAACAAGTTCAGTTACCATTTACAAAGTATAGTTACCATCCAATCAACTCAAAAAGTACAAACCTTTATGTGGCTTCGCTTCTGGTGAGTACTCCACTTTTTTCTCAGTTTTCGAGCTTCCACATTGACACACTTTAGGCTTACAGCAGTCATCTGAAATACGGGTATAAGTCATGGATGATAAACAGTCCGAAAATCCCAAATGTCATTTCCATAAAATCATTAAAATTAAGTTCAAGTAAGAGAGATTAACACCCTGATTGGGAGAAAGGGGATTAGACCCCTGCTCAGTGCTTCTTATTATTTTTAATTCATATACCTAAGCAAAAAACTAACTTTATAACTGAACTTGAAAGCTGCTCATCCTGATTTCTGAATTAATCCAGGACTACAATCATGAACCCTGCAAGTTCAAAATTAAGAGTCTCAGACATCTCCAACCTCGGACACTAGTTATACAGTAAGTGATTACTAGTCTGGTAAAGAGGTAAGACGAAGGACCTCAATTAACAGGCTATTTTCATGACTGTTTTTCAATACAGAATCATTCAGGAATTCAAACATAAACATAATAATTTGTTGAAGTACATGTTACATGGCCATGCATTGAAGTACATTTGATCTCATATGTTTGGCCAGACAACTTTGTGTGGCAAATTGAAAATGCAGTTGCAACCGAAACAGATATGCCCATCACATCACACCAACGTGAAATTTGATGGTGATTGTGGTAAAGATGAAAGAGGTGACCTGGTCAAAATAAGATTTAGAAAACAGAAGTTCCAGCATCTGGCATGATCATTCCTAACCTGTTAACACAAAGTATTTCTTACCAGCCTGAGCTGCAATGTTTTCCTTTGTTATACGTTCATACATTGCATTCTGCCAAGCTAGTGCAGCACACAGTAAGGCTAGAGATTTCCCGCTACCAGTTGGGGACTCAAGAAGGCTGTTCTGTTTTCTCTCAAGTCCTTTTATAACCTGTAAGAATATTCAAAGATGAAAGCAGTCAACAGCAGGCATGTAAAGAAGTCATAACATGTATACTGTATATGCCAATTTGCCAAAGAAATAAACTTGAGGGCTTAGGCTTTAGCACAAGGTTGTTGTAAAGCTCTATTTTTACACTGAGTTACAACTGTGTTGCACTTACCCCCGAACAATACTTAATTTTTATCATGCAGAAATTATCATGTGTTCAGGAACGTAAGAGACGTTAGCCAAAGCTCCTGGAAAACTCAAATCAGCATACACATTGCTTGTAATTTCCACACACGTATAAAAGGGAACCTTTGCTTGAATATACTATCTAACAAACAAAAAATCAGTATACTGACCTTGTCCATCATCCCAAACTGTGATGGGTAGGGTTTACAAGGAAAAACAACTTTCACGCCACTGATTGTCAGAGTGCGCTCATCCATAGTTGATGTTGCCATTGTGTTGGGTAAGCAGAACGTTCAACGAAGCAACACGTAACTCTAATTCTAGACTTGTTACTGTAACCTACAAGATTCCTGAAAAAAAAAAAACTGTTAGTGACTATCATCTGTTTCATTGTTGTTCAATGTTGGAACAACACAATCAATGTCTAATTCTTTGTGGTAAAACAATACTGTCAAATATGCCTTAATAATTCATTACAGTGGGCAACAGGGAAAGTGTACTGCTCATGTAGAATAGGATTAGGCAAGGTTTGTCTGTTTAAGCTAAACTTGGAGATTATATTTGTTATCTCTCCTGCTTGTTGAAAGAACTTGAAAAACTTACCACCAGCTACCTCAGAGCATAGCCAATGACAACTTTGGCAGTCTCGATCTCAGAGTCAGACTAGTCATTCTTAAATGCCGTACAGGCTTTTTTTTTAAACTACCAATCATGAAAAAAGCCCGGACGGCATTTTAGAATGACTAAGAGTCAGACGAAAAAGTAAAAAAACTAAAAGCGCGAAATTGTGTGACATTTCCGCATATTTAGATGTTGGTTAATTCAATCATATGAATTTAAGCAATATGCCGAAATAAACGATTAAATAAACTATAAATGACATGTATAAAAAGTGTAAAACATGTTCCAGGCTGTTAAGTAAAAGTACCTGTTTCATCTTTATTTTCTATTTGGCGCATTTCTGTTTACAATTTTCCGGCAATTTCCGTCAGCGATCGGATTTTCCCGGCCACGATGGTAGCACTCGGTACATAATCAAAGCTAGCGTATCGCACATCTCACTGTTTTTTCAACTCTGCTGATATCAATTCAATTCAAATCGATATTTACTATGGACTACAGTTTACATAATTATGCCATGTATAGCTTTTGACCGACACGACATTATAATAATAATATTAAAAGAATAGAAAAAAATATAATAAATTGATAGATTATCATCACATTCAGACTCATTTTGAAATACATAAACAATCATGATTGCAAAATAATGTACTTGACGAACACAATCTTATAGGTAATAAAAATAACAAATTATAAAATCACAGAATTATCTGTTATGGAATGAAAGCATCACAATTTATTAAAAAATAAAACTGTAGGATTTATAGTAGACAGTGTAGATATTGCTTAATTAATTTTGATATCAGATGTGTATAGAAGATGAATTTCATGTATTCTTTCAATGTAACAAATTCAGCCAAGAAAGGCAATTTTATATCTATAAATGGTACACGGGTAGGCAAGACTTCCAAAACTTCATAAATCTTATGCAAAGTCTAAACGATGACCGAATAAAAAATATAGCATTCTTTGTAAATGTAATAATGAAACAAAAAGATAAGGAAAAATGAATGTCTTTAAGGAATCACAACTCTAAAGATCTTATGCTTTGTATTGTATGTGTTGTATTATGGGCCGGAGGCCTTTCTTTACAAATACAATTTGAATTTATAGTCACCACCTATAAACGGTTAACCTATGGAGTCACTAAAAACAGAGTAGCCTGTTTATTTTAATATTTGAAATTATAACACAATATAATATATAATATTAATACGAAAAAAAATCAAAAATACTTGTGAGTAAATTTGCCAAAAAACACACAAAAAACATTTTTCAACAGCAGCATATATAAAATTGTCAATGTAATGTGACAAAACACTAGGTGGAAATCACATGCAGAATAAACATTTGCAGTTCTCTCCCCAAACTCTTAATTGAACTCGTTAAAAAAAATATTCCATAAAATGTTGCGAGAATTCCAGAGTCTAGGTGCACTAGAGCAAAAAGTTGCATCCAACTACTTTCCATAGTTCGTAGTTCTTATGATTGAGAACGTATAAATGAGAAGTATATGTTTAATTTGCCTAGTCGACACAAGTTGTGGCAAAATCGCTTTAAAACATTATTTGTCTTAAGACTTTCTTACAAATATTAAATAGTATGTACATCAAATTTCAATCCTAAATATATTGTGACACCTAAAACACTGTCCATTTAATATTTATATCATTAACTAATTAAGATTAAAAGTTATCTTTTGGTCCTTGGTTTTCTTTACAATGGCAATGGTTTGGAATTGTTTAGATTTTGCCTTCATGTGATTATCTGAGCTCCATTGTATATAGCTGTATTACTATCAGACTCTTAAGTGCGGACGTTTTTTTTTGAGTGTTTTTTGTAGCTGTTTGACAGGGTATTATCGTCTGCATAATTATACAAATTGCTTTAATGTGTTAAGTTAAAGATGTCATTTATAAATACGTTTAACAGAACAGGGCCTAAGATAGATCCGTGTGGTACTCCTTTCGAAATATGTTTGAACGGACTAGTTATTGTTTCACACATTGTTTGCGATTCCTTAAGTTATCAGCAATGAGTGTCAGTGCACTTTCAGTTAAACCATAACCATAACCAAGTTCCATCAGTAAGAGGATGTGGGACAGACACTAAAATGCCTTAGAAAGGTCCATGGATGGCTGGCATAATTGTTTAATTTACCTCCAACTTTGTTTCGGACATGTATATCGTTCGTTCTCTAACGATGTACGTCATTTAATGTGAATAAATGACATTTTTCAATTCCAACCCTTGTCTGTCAATTACTCGAAACAAATGAACTCAACTCTTACTTTTAAGAGAGTACTCATAAATATACTTATTATCATCAAGATATTTTTGTTGAGTCTTCAGTAATGTTAAGGGTGTGGGGCACTTTGACAGCCATATCAAGCTGAAAGTGAGCTATTAAAATGGTGGCCAAAGAACTCTGTAAGCTGAGTGTTTATAGCTCTTTTAATACCATGGACATTATTTGGAGAATGCTGACTGGCATGATATACCCTTTGCCTAATGTGTTGTTCTTCTCTTTGTGGATATGAGTCACTTGGGCCAGCTTTAGATTCTCAGAAAATACTGAAGATGAACAATTAGAATCATATCTGCATTTGGTCGAACAATTGAATCTTTTTAAAGAATTAGGTAGTCTGGCAGGTATGCCATCACCACTAATAGCCTTTTTGCTGACATGTCGTGTATTTGTTTACTGATAAAAGATGTACGTATATATCGGTTTTAAACTGAGTTTCTTATCACATTCAGATTAGTTGTTATTAACGTTAAGCTAGGAAGGTCCTCATTTATGTCAATGGAATCCTTATCAATATCCCTAGCCACATTTACAAAGAAATCATTGAATATAGTACACAACTCTTATTGATTAGTTATTACTACATTGCTTTTGTTTGTTTGTTTTTTCACATATAAATACATCTTTATTTATGATTGTACCTTTTTTGTTAAGATTGATTTTACGGTTGCCCGAAACGATTTGGTTTTGCATCCTTCAAGGACTCTTTCTAGAAAATATTTATTCATTGATTTCCTTTTAAGCCTGATGACAAGATTTCTTTGTTTGCGGATGTTTTCCCAGTTCCTTCTTTTTTATATATTGTAAATATTTTGAAACGGCATTTCTTGAAAATAGCATGTTTAAGGGTTTTATTCATGTTTGGTATTGGCTTTTCTAGTGTTCGTTTTTGTTTGACTGGAACGTGTTTGTTTGCAATGTCTATAAAAGCTGTGCTAAAATCATTATATGGTTAATTGATATCATCTATGTCTGTGTCTAGACTATTCAGACGGGAGTGTAAATCATGATTAAAACATTAGCATCAACTTTTCTGTAGCTCCTATATGAACACTACTTTGGTTCAACGTTTTGAAACTCGGCATTCAGCTGGAAGCCAATCATATTAGGTATACCACTGTTGAAGTTAAATAAAATCCCAAAGACTGTAGGCTTATCAGTTCATATGACATCTATAATTGAAGGTTTTGCATTTTTGATGAAACAGGTTGGGTTTTTGACTATATATCTTAGATTAAATATGTCACAAATATCACTTAAAGGTATGCTTTTGGTTTGGCACATTTGATTAAAGTTAAGATACCCTATTAGGGTGAAACGACTATATAATGAACTGCATTTATCTATAATGTTTGCTTCATTCAGATGATAACTTATCTTTTGACATACTTGGTGGTTTATAATATGCTCCTAAGATATTTAGATGTGGATGTAAAGTGTGTTCACTTCTAACTCATTCCTCGCTAGCAGAAAATCACAAGTTATATATGTTATTTTCCCTCTAATTGGTACCAAATTTATTCATGTAGACGTCGACACCTAGACAATCACATGGTGAAACGACTGGCAATTATATTGTCCAAACATGACAAATTTCTAATATCATTTTATCATGTATGTGAGTATTTACTATATTTATGTTAGATGACATGTACGTGTGAGTATACAAATTATATGTGAGGTTGTTTTTTTCAAAGGTTTTTTATGTCTGGAACCACTCCGACCCAAGTTGACAAATTTCTTTGCTCCATGAGTAGGATTTAGACATTATGTCGATTATTTATCAAGGGTGTGACCGCCTACCCCAACACATAGGGCAAAACATACTTGCATAAACTGCAACTGTGTGAAAAAAGAATCCTTAAACTAGTGGAGTGTTATCTCCCTTGTATATAAAACAAAATCTCGCTCTTGTTGGGTTGACTTAGTTCATACCTTTTAACACATCACTTGTAAGGTTGACATCAAGCGAGTGACTGATATGTTTATTGATGAACTTGTGGCAGTCGCCGTCGGTAATGACACGCAACCATATCCTGTCCAGCGCGGCGCCTAGCCGTATTTCCATATTTAAGGGGATTTTTGGCAAATGTCATCATATTCATGTTGAGCATTATGATGAGTAAGTGGACGATATTATAAGTTTATAATCAGATGTAGTACATCTAGAGCAACCAATGGCCGGCAGCTTGTCTAGAATGGATACATCTAGTTTTAATTGACATATGTTTGATTTTTATGTTGTAATGGGTGGGAGGGTGGTCATAAAAAGGAGGTAATGCCTAAATGTGGTTTAGCGGTATTTTAACCACAAAATTATGTATGTACATGAAGTAATATTGCGCCAAAAGTTCCACTTAAGAGTGAACACTGAATGCTTTCATTTGCCTTCTGGTTTAGGATATTATTGTGTGATGTCTGTTTGTTTATTTGAGTTTATCAAGATCTTCCCTCGCATTTTGGCTGCATTTTGGCTTGACCCTGCCGTGGCGACATCACGACTTAAATTGTGTTTGAATGCCCTAATGACATGAGATAGAAGTATGTAATTCCCAGTCAAATCCAGATATTTAAAAAAAACTTGAAGAAACAGAGTGATATACTGTACAGGAGATCCCGGTGCGATACCCTAGCTCTTTGAGTTATTTAACTTGCTCGGTTAAAGTACATATACACGGGATACAACTCTCCTCTACTGAGTACCTCATTTTCCAAGTATAACCCTTTTAATGCCGAGCTCTAGGCAAGGGAGCTACAAGAACCGTATTTTAACGTCTTTCGATTTGACGCGACTGGGATTTGAACCCGCGACCTTCTGCACCCGAAGCGATATTATTATGATCATTTATGTTTATATTCGCCTGATTAGCATTATATACGTATTATGAAAGACACGCACCCATGTCTAGAAAGGATAATGTTTACCATCATACTTCAATGTCTGTGAATAAAGATCTCAATAAATATTCGATCATGAATTAAAATATGATACGGTGAAAGCACTCAACAATGAGATTTCACCTGTCGCGTATGAAAGTTTTAATCGTTAATAAAACTGCGGAAAAATGAAACACTTGAATAATTATTGGGCGCACTTGTTTGTCTTTGGGCGTGTTCGACTGAGGAGGACACTCGAGTTTTGTTGTTTCTCGCGACAGGTGACGAGATTATCAGTACTTGGCGAGATGTTAAAGTATGTATAGTGGTTAATGTTTTGCAAATATTTATGAAAGCTAATAAAATTTTCGTTCCCTATCGTTTGATTTATTTGTTGTATTGAAATTGTTGAGTGCTACTTGTGCAAGTAATACATTATAAGGCGCTTGACCTCTAACGTAGACGACTATATTGTCCGAACAATGGGAGTTTCGCCACTTTACAAAGGATTGATGCGCGAACATTTAAGGCTCAAATAGCACCACTCCACACTTCATTTCTTTTTCACGTGTGTACGACTTCATGGAACAAGGTGTTTCTTCCTTCCGTCCTTCCATCGTCCTTCACCTAGGATAATTACAAGTCATATGTAAATATACTAGTATTCAACATTTTTTTTTCTTTCTTGTGTATACATTTATAAATGCATATTGTGTGGGTACTCATATATATTATATGATAATTATATAATTTATAATTATATAAAGAGAAAAGCAGTATACTAAGATTTCCAATGGGCAGTTGATCTTACAGCTACACTTCACAGATTGACAGTTTTGACTTTTATATCATTTTTTGTCTCGGATTCATCAGATATCGACACAAATGCCTTTAATTCAGTCACATAAGAAAACCTTAAATAGAACGTATCCCAATTGTTTGGAAAACTGCTTAAAATGTTAAAATTGCCAAACCTTCTAGCCATAAAACATCAATGTTCGAACGTTAATATGAAAAACTGCGATCTGATCTTTTGTCAGGAGTCTTCAATATCACTGGTTGACAGACATTAAAGCATAAATTGGCTTATTCCTGACAAAAGAAATGTCAAAATTTGTGAGAGTGCAGCTTAAAAGAAAATCAAAGGACATCATTTCACTATTTTGAATTCACTCTTTTGAATCGATCTTTTTGCACTGAATCAAAGCTTTTACCGACCATGCAATACTTGTGTCAGTACGTACGCTTCCTAATATAACTTAATGACCCTAAAATACTCAAGGCCTAACTCCGAAATAGATTGCTTACGACAAAATTAGCAAAACCACACATGAGTTTTTTCCATGTCTTAATCACGTTAACAATAATGACATAATGCTAAGCGCCGAATGCTAAAACGAGCACGGAACATGCAATTCAACAATTTAGATAAAATGCTGATAAGCCCTCGGAATACTCGGTTGGAGACATCTTTACCATCTCAATGAGCGTCTCTTGCACCTTGACGCCATCTTTCTGACGCTTATTGGTTGGAATGTCGTCTGCTGTGACAGTTATTGAAATTTGGCGGGAAAGACTGTGACTTGTGTAGCAGAAGAAGCGAGAAAGCGAAATATTTCTAGTCTAACTCAGAGAAGTCAGGCTAGTCATCGTTAGCTAACAATACACAAGAATGTTGTTCGCCTTCATCTGCGCTTGTTTCTAGCCTTATATTTAGACGTCTTTGTGAGACCACACAGCCTATAAGGCTTATCTGCTGTCAGACAATTTTATCGTCTCGACCAATCAGCGCCGGTGTAAGAAGAGTGATAGAATCCGCTCATGGGAGACATTTATGTAAAGGAAATAGCACGAACGTCCTTGATCGCTTATCTTTACGGGAAGGTGCTAGGTTTTTGTAGTCTTTGATCCGGAAATTTCTTTTAGATGTTCGCTCATAATTGTCAACGTACGTTTGAACCAACTTGTGCTAGAAACTGTTGAAAATAACACTTTCTTATTTCCATACCGTTAGAAAAGCGGTGTACTACACGTTTTACACTCTGAACGGTGGTCGAAAGATCATGGTATAAAAACACATGATTTCTATATATTTATACACCTCATCTTCAATTCCTGAAATGAACTGCCTTTCGGCAATCATCTGATGGACGCAACATCGTTGGATATACTCGGATCGCGTATAGATATACATTGAAACATGTTTATCTTGTTATTGTTTTAATCGGTAAGCAAGCCACAAACAAACTGGAGTCAACATGTTCAAAAGTGTTAATTTATGATTTTCTATAAGATTATTGTCACTAGCGTTTCAATTGTACGTTAAAAGTCAAATATGAAGTTGTTTATTTTCCCGTCTTTTTTATACCTTCTTTATTTAGGCCGTGCATCGTTGTGACCATACGGAATATTTATATGTGTGTTTATATTTTCTTAATTTTGTCAAGAAAATTTGTTAAATTACATGTTTACGACTGTCTGCCTGTCTGCCTGTCTGTCTGCCTACCTGCCTGCCTGCCAACTTGCCTGCCTGCCTGCCTGTCTGCCTGCCTGTCTTGTCTGTCCGTCCGTCCGTCTGACTCTCTGATTACGATCGGGTCGTTCTATTTACAGAATGGGTGAGAAAGAATTACTGATAGGTTTTCTTAAATGAAATTAAGTAATTTTTTGACAATTCTGATAGTAAATAATGAATTATTGGTGTAAATAGAAGTAATGATTTGCGTGATTGATGTCATCATCGGGGATATGAACGCAGTTAACTGGGCTGGTTAAAGTACACGCAATTCATTCCAGCTGGAATAAAGAGAAACCTTCAATAAAAAAAAACGCTCTGCCATTCATACCGGGTGTACATAATTATCGCTGTATTAGCCCAAAATCGTTTTGTACTTAAACATAAAGGCATTTTTTCCGAAGGTCATGGGCCAAAGCGGAAATGCACTGTGGGGTATATGTTTGTATTTTGTTTTAATTTAATTTTACGTTAAGTAATAGTTATTTGAGATATATTAAAATCATATTTATTAACAATGGGCTGAGTAACCGTAGCGATCATAAAGAGTTTAATTCAGGTCATCTAACTGACTTAGAATACAACCTCATTGGCTGATACATTGCCATCGCAAAATCTGACGCAGGGATTGTGTATCGTATGAGTGGCAGTGGGCGGACCTTAAAAACCCGCGAAAGTTGAAATTCTTAACGATTAAGCATATTACTTAATGATCTGCAGTTTCATTGGCTGAACATGTAGGTTGTTTTCTAAGTCATCAGTGGCAGCTTAAGATAATTTCCTAGATAATTGTCCAGTCAGTTGGATGGATTATCAATAAATAGAAATGGCTATTTTATATAGAAAGTCAAGAAAAATATATATTTTAAAAATGAAGTTTCAATAACTCTGCCTTTGTGCAATCAATCATATTGATAAATATCTCAATTAGATTGAAATTTCTACTAAAGTAGACCATGTGAGTTCTACCTTCACTCTTGAAAGCTTTTCCAAAATATGTATAAATAAGTTCAAACTCTGGTATAGCTATGTGACTTCTAACCGTCTAGATGATGTCCCATATTATTGATTCTAACATAGGCAGAATCAATGTTAAGTTCTATTTCAGCTTCAAATCGTTGCCTTGACATTCAACATAGACACTCTGTTTATTTAGTAAAAAAGTAAAAAAAAACAACAACACTTTATTGAATCTGGTTCAACATCAAAAACCGATCCTAGATCTAGGTAGACAGAGTCCATGGGACTTATATTGTATCGTGTATCATTGACGTGACTTTCCATATGAAATATACACTTCTATCAAATGGAAATCAAGCCACCTGATTGGTCAATAGTCTGGGACACATCCAATATTAATGATATATAATAAAGTTTTCAGAAAGTAGTGCGTTTGCTGTTGAACTACAATGGATGTCATTCATCGCAGATCTCGCGGCATTTTGGATACAAAACTACTCCTTTGGCGAATATCCCATAATTTTGATTCAAAATTTTGTTTATGTCACACTTGGGGATGTGACGGAGTCAAGCCATAATGTAGCCATAACAAGAGGTGCGGGCAGAACTTTATAAACTCAACAACAACAACAAATAGTGCTTATGGATCTGGGATGTTGTCATCGACTCGAGTGGACTTTTTCAGAATCGAATTTCACGAGGCACCTTCCCAATGAGACTAGAAAATCGACAGGAGTCGAATACGACATTACGGATCAAAATGCATCACTATGAACCTTGTATTATGTATATTACTGATAATAATCAGAACTATAATTGATAAGACGCATGATTTCATAATAATGTCAATCTCATGACGCACTATTTTGTTTTATGACGTCATTTTAACATCGCGTAATGATGAAGTGACGTCAGGAAGGTGGAAAACGGCCGTATTTCATGGAATGGAATAGGGTCTAATGTATTTTGCAATTTATATTGCGTGTTCATTTATGATGGGTTTTAAATGAATATATGTTCACCAGGGGCGGACCAGGATTTGACGTTACAGGGGGCGTAACTTAATTAGGGGCTTAAGCTTAGACTTGCATCCCTCCCTCAGAACCGAAATTTATACGGTTTAAAATGTTTGCAGTGTTGTTTTGGGATAAACCCTTAAGAAAGGATTAACAATTTCTAGTTTGGAATGTTTCATTTTGGTCGTATTTTATTACTTTTTTTTCTTCTATATTGAAATAAAAAGTAAACTTGGACGTTTTTAGGCCCCCTCCCTCCTGGATCCGTTAGTGTACAGTATGCATGCATGCATTACTCTGCATGTTATATGTTAAATGTCTAAAGTACGTGTCGATCTCTCAAAACATGCAAACTAAGATTTTTTTGTGGTGATTTTAATTAGAAACAATGTAACTTCACTTGATGCAATCTAAAAAAGTGACAGCGACTTTATAGTAATTACAATGTTTTATAGTGACTCAAACTTCATTCTCATGAAACAAATAACATTGTCGTCTAAATTAACAACTCTCGTATACTATCAACTTAATGAATCAAGAAAGTCCACGTTTCATGTCAGTTTTTAATAGATTTTCCCATTCATGACACATTCAATGTTCATGGTTAACGAAAAAATGTACAGCACTTTAAACATTTATTGCGTAATCAATTATATGTGTCTCGCTTTCGTTGACATTTACACCTTAATTCTCACAATTCAGTTTACTAAATTTTGCTTAATTGAAGACCAACTTTCTACGAAATCGTAACAATAGATTAATTCATTTCACTTGTTAAATCCGTTTCACTTTTAATAAATATGACACGTCCTTAAATGCACACAAATTTGAATTATATGCCAACTGTCATAATTATTTTTCTGATGAAGTTTCCATGTTAATAGTTGCGACACTAAGTTATAATTGAGGTGCTATAAATAAAATAAGATGCTGGCCAAGAGCGATTGTTTCTTTTTTAAGTAGTCTCTGAAGTAGAATCTGATTAAAATCAAATAGTCCTTCGAAATATACGGACGGTTTACAATGTCAGAATTCTTTACGTTTAACTACGCTGCAAGTAGATCGCGTAGTAATTTTAATTTAGTAGTAAACCTTAATGACTTTACCCTTGGGCATCTTAATTATTTATGAAATAATACACTTCACTGTCAATCAATTTAAAATTAGATATACAATAAAACTTTAAAACACTACAATTAATTAATATTATTATTTAAGATTTTTCGAACTACTTCTACTGGCAAACATCCGATGTTGTTTTCAATGGAAAATGGCCGAGGTGTTCCGATTGATTAGTTAAATAGCACATTATTAAAGGGACACAATGCATTGTAATTTTGTGCATTTTACACATATATATGCATTCGAAATATCGCAGGACTTTGCGTTTAAGTGTATCCGTTCAAATTTTAAACAATACATATTTTTTAAACATATTGTCTTCCGCAATATTGTACCAGACCAAAACATATTTGCATTTATAATCGCTATGTACAGTGAAAACAGACAGTATAGTAAGTTATCCTTATGCTTGACAACGGATAGTTACTACCCTTGGAATAAATTTTACCATTAATTCGGTCACATGCAAGTCAAGGTCACCAATGTAAAACGAATTTTAGAAGAAGGTTTTTAACTGAAAAACAACAGTAAATGAATGAATCACAAAAGGTAATTGTTTTCCTTCTGGTTGCTTTGTTTAGCTACATTTTGAATGCTCTCAGTCATCAACTATTAAACACTGTTAATAAATTTGAACTTATTAAGTTCTCTAAATACGTTAAGGAATCGCTATGTATCGGTAACAATGCTACATAATTCTGTTCATCCTCTTTTACAACCTTTTCATTAAGCTGTTACATTACTGCGTTTACAAATTTATACCTTATATTAGTTAATTATCATTGCATAATAAAGGCTTCTGTAACACAAATATTTGTTCAACTTTAAAACTTAACTTGTACATGCACATGAAATATTTAAGTGAATTATTATGTGATTAGACGATGCACGTAAGTCGTTAGAATAAGTCTTAATAAAATGTCTGTTCTGTTATGTTCTGTTCTGTTCATCTTGCAATTGATTGTTTATAAATGTGTGACTGATTGCATGCATTTCGAGATCTATTTTTAGAAATTAAAAACAACAATTGTAATTTCTAGTTCTTAGGCCTAAAAAAATATGTCCGTTTCGGGTAACCCGACCCTACCTATAAAAATGCGCCGACCCTAACCATTTTTGTCCGTTTCTGAGCAAAAAAAATATTCGTTAGCGAATAGAGAGTTACGAAGGGCGGATAAATGCAGATTTTAATCAGAATTATTGTTAATATGATAAAACAAAGTCAGGAAATGACAGTAGTGTAGGAAAGACTGCCATGTGCAAGAAAACACTCTGAACTTACGACAGATTTATAAAAAAAAAACACCTACCTACCCTACCTAGAAATTTTGGGAAGGTTACCCTAAACAAACAATTATTATTTTTTTGGCCTAGTACTTCATTCTTAATCACAGTAAAAATGTAAACAATATAACAGACGACTCGTAAATTATTAGTTAACTAATAAAGTGCACTATTAGTATATTTGTGATTAAATAAATCATTAGTAAACAGTTATTTGTATTTTGTTAGCTCATTTGCTTGTGGAAAATATCCCGTTCATTTTGCTAACAATTAACAGTTTACAGTAAACTATTTGTTTAGTTTTATGGGAATCCCTTTTCATCTTTTTGTATGTGGTTTGTTTATTTTTTATGATCATCAGTTACGGTTACTGTAAGGGTAAGCAACACGACTGTGAATGTAGGATTCAATGGTTACATACTTACATTCATATTTACGAACAGGGGCGTAGCCAGCGTTACGAACTAACGCACGTGCGTAACATCAATTTGGAAAATGAAAAAATAAATATGGCTAAAAATGGCATCATAGTCGAGGACTAGGGGGGCGTAGCTGACAGTACGCAAATACACAGTTGCGTAATGAAATTTTGACAGGTCGAAGTTTTTGTCATAGCAAAACCCCCATGTTAAGATGGTAACCACCAATAGTAATAATAAAGCTACTTTGACGCATGCTCTGTTTTTGAATTCGGAACACCTCTGCCATTTTCCATCAAAAACAACCTCGGGTGTATATGGACAGTTTACAATGTCAAAATTCTTTACATTTAACTACACTGCAGCAGCAAGTAGATCACTCAGTAATTTCAATATTGCAGTTAAACGTAATGACTTTACTCTTAGAAATCTTAATCATTTATACAATAAAACACTTTACTGCGATCAATTTAAACTTAGTCATACAAAATACACCTTAAACACTACAACTAATTAATACTATTTTTTAAAATTTAACGAACTACTTCTAATAATGAACCGGCATACATCCGAGGTTGTTTTCGATGGAAGATGGCCGAGGAGCTCCGATAAGCTGTTTAATGTTGTTGTGTTACTTTGTATGTATCTGTTTAACGTTCTAGTAGGCCCTTTGTTAAAAAAAAATGCTTTCTTCTCCTGTACCTGTATTTTTTGTTAATTAGTTGCAACGAGTTGCATTACTTATAAATTAATTCAGATAATTCAGATCATACACTACAATATAATTTATTACAACGGCTTTATAATAACAATTTGGAGTGCTCAGCTAAGAAGTTATAACTGTATTTTTTAATAGCCCAAAAACTTAAGATATTGACATTTTGTGTTTGACACTCTGGCATTAATTTGACGAGATTCACCAAATAAAGTTAGTTTTATCAGAGCTTGGCTCGACTTTAGCCAACAACTTGTTACTCGTTGACCATCAGCGTGTAAATACGGGCGATGTAAATGTTTACATTCACCCAACAAGAAATAAATGTCCTAGCAACTCTCATGAACGCGGCTGTAAAATAGGGAGATGGTTGTCAATCTTGTGGGGGCGACCATCGTTGTGTTTGGTGGGCGGTGACTTGCATTCCTTAGGTGTGCTTTGGAACAACTAATGCCACTCTTCTCTGTTTGACAGTTGCTGGTACTTTCCTTGGATAACTCACACATATTTATATATTGACCAAAGAAAGATTCGAACGAAGAAATCAGTTCAATGCGAACTTTTATGGATGAAGATAAAACAAACAAACACATAGATTGAATGAAAAAGGGCATTTATTCAAAATGCCATGAACAGGTTATAAAACTAAAACTATTATACAAGTGTTATGTAAGTCCGCCCGGTTAGCTCAGTCGATAGAGCGTTGGACTATTAATCGGACAACCCTGGTTCGATTCCCGGGCGGACCAGGTCACTTCTGTTGTGATTGGTTATGAAATCCTTTCTACGACCATTCGCGCTGTACCACTGCCCCTGGCATACATGTACAGAAGTTGTCAGTTCCTTGCAGAAGTGAAGGCACCTAGTACTGGTTCACCGCCCAGGATAGGTGTGCGGTGGTTGAACTGTCACTCTGGGACCCTTCAATGTGCTCACGCCGGGACCCGGAGTATAAACTACTAACACCACCACCACCAAGTGTTATGTAGTTTTAAACCGAGATATCATATCTCACAAGATTAGATAATTACAAATTGGTTGTTGGTCCCACTTTACCTTGGCGAGGAAAGTTATTCAATTCTAAAACTCTTTTGGAAAAAAAGAACTAAAACTAACCTCACAGTGGAGTAGTTCTCGAACTATTGTGCCAGAAAAGATTTTTTTTCTTTAACTATGGTCCAAGCAGTTAAATTATTCTTGCAGTTGGCTTTGCATGCTCATCATGTCAAGAATCTTCGTCGGGAACCAAGGTACTTTCTTTCGTTACACTTAATACATAACGTGCGGAAATTGACTGACAAAAATCTCTTTTATAATATTAATGTACATGAGGCAGGGGAGATAACTCTTCTTCCAGTGAAATGACATTTAACAATTAATTACTTTTTAATGACCCTGTATTGTCAGTTGTCTCCATAAAGAGGTCTAAAAGACTGTTTTTAAATTGGTATAGATCTTGCGGACCGAGTTCAATTGGAGCTTTCGCCAGAATACTTTTCCTTCCGGAAAACATAAGTTTGATTGTCTGTGCATATTTTCGCAACCAATTAATTATGCCTCATAGAATTATTTATTATTACGAGATTTCTTAGCCAAATCGCCCACGGTACACAACTAAGCATTGTGCAGTAGTGTATCGGGCGTATGCGACGATGGTCGAGAAACGGTTCAAAAACTGATTGTCTGTTTATAAGTACATTTATTAACTATGTCATCCATATTTAGTTCACCAATGACTCATGAGACTTAATTTATGCATTTTCCATGAAATTTGCATCACCAACATTGAATTTCAGATGTTATACAATTATTTTTTTGGCACCGGATTTCAAGACATCAATCATCATTAACTATTTTCCTCCAATCCTAGTACCAGTTTTGAAGAAAGCTTAGCTCTATCTATCAGATTACGTATATTTTAATAAAATAAAATCAACACATATTCGGAATATGTTTTCTGAATGGTATAGTTTCCAAACTCCGAACCCGGTGTGACAAAACAAGCGTAATGAAAATGCTTTAAAAGGCCATTGAATAAAAGAGAGGACTTGTTTTACAATGATTTATAACAATTTACGTTTATCTTTTAGAACTGTTAATACAGATACCTAATATTAAACATTAGAAAAACTATCAATCAAATATTCACATATTATCAAACATAGTTCATCTAGTTCAATTCAATTTTGACTCGAGTTACATCCCTCCATAGTAAATTTGCCATAAGCTGCTTTATAAGACTAGTGTAACGTGTCGTCCGCTTTATATAGACATTTTACTCTTTACTATTTGTAACTAATTATTTTGCAATTCATTCTTGATCGCCAAAGATAAGACTTCTTTCTTCTAACATCACATCACGATAAAAAGCAAGGAATTCTCACGATATCGGTGTCCATGCCTCTTTGGATATCCGAGTAAACACGATACTGGACTTGAACACATTTGAAATTATCACGTTCTAAAGAATAAATTGTGTATGACCAATTTTGTCCTTCAAAAAAGTTGAGTATTAATAACTGTTAAAATAAATCTTTACCTCAAACCTTCCGAAAGTTTCAACTAGGTATCAACATCCATGTTATTTTCATTGAGTTTTTAAGTAAGTGCTCCAAGGGCAGTAACCCATGACTGCCAACTATCAAATCATCAGCAGTCATGAAAGCCACAACCAGCCAACATTCTGTGTTTGTATCTGTTAACACTACGCTCAAGCGACAATGATAGTAAAACTTGTAGAGAAAACAATTTTTTGTTCAACTCCTATGTGGTCTTATCACCTGAACATTTTGTTATTTTCATTCACCATCTAAAATACACCATTTAATGAACAGCATGATTAAAAGCTAATGAGTTTATAAAGCTAATGAGTTTATAATTACGTTCGGCGCAATAGGTTGGCACTGAAGGTAAGCCGTCCATATTTAATACAAACACTTGCTACTGGTAAAGTTTTATTTAAAAATTACAAAATATAAAGTTTAAAAATGTTTAAAGATTTTAATGGTTAGCTTATTTTGATAAAGGCATTATGTTATTTGAGGAATTTGCTAAACAATCATAGTAAAAATTTGTTTTAATGGTTAATCAATATAAATCAATTATAGAAATAATCTTGTTGTTAATATCTAAAATGCACTTTCACATCTTTGCATCATAATGATTGATGGCTTACATTAAATTTTACTGATTTAACAATTATTTTTCTGTGCAAACTTTTTCATTGAAAAATGTCTATTTCTAATTTCAGTATGTACTTCAGACTAGTACATTTTTAAAAAAGATTGCGAAACTTTTTTTTAAAATTTCAAGTATTCAAGGAAAAAGTTGTGTTTAAACAGCTTATTGTGTTTAAACTTAGTTGTTTTAAGATACCTTTTAGAATGCTTTTTCATGTGAATTTTCTTTTTTTCATAATTGCATATTTTGGAGAGAATATATTTAAAAATAAATATTGAAATAAAACGATATTTCTCGCTTTCACCTGTTTTAAGAAAACACAACATTGTTTTCAAATGATAAATACTTTTTGTAATAAAGATGCATTAAACGCGCTTCAGTTTTTTCGATATGTCATATAATTTAATTATGAATATAGTTTATGATTGCAGGAAAATGTTCGAGAAGATGGGAGAAGGATAAGGATATCCATATATGGTTATAGTAATGGTAGAAGAGGAATGCGAAAAGATGAGAAAGGAAAAGACGAGACTGGTAGAAGGGAAGGAAAGACGAGTTAGGAGTGGAAGGTATGGATGGATGGGTTTAATAGGAAAGGAAAGGAATTACGAGAGGGGGGAGAGAGGAAAGCAGAGAAGGGAGAGGATAGGAAATAAGTTAGGGGAGAGAAAATGAGAGGCAAGGTGAGAGGAGAGGAATGACAAAGGAGAGAGGGGAAGGGATAGGAAATAAGAGAGGGGGAGAAAATGAGAGGAAAGCAAGGTGAGGGAAAAGAGCAAAGAGAAAGGAAGAGGACGGAAGAGAGGGGAAGGGAAAAAAGTGAGGGGATATAAAATAAGAGGAAAGCAAGGTGAGAGGAGATGAAAGAGAAAGGAAGAGGAAAGGAGAGAGGGGAAGGGAAAGAAGTGAGGGGAGATAAAATGAGAGGAAAGAAGAAAGATGAGAGCAGAGGAAAGGGAGAGGAAAAGGAAAGGAGAGGAAAGCAGAGAGGAGAGGAATGAAAAGAGAGGGAAGGAGAGGAAAGCAGGGAAGTAAGAGGAGAGGAAAGCAGAGAGTAAAGAAAAGAGGGGAGCGGATAGGAAAGAACAAATATGGAATGAGGGGAAAGCAGACAGGGAAGAGGTGAATAAATAAATGAAATTGGGAGGAAAGCTGAGAGGAAAGAAGAGAGAGAAATGAGAGGGAATGAGAGAAAAGCAGAGAAAAGGGATAGGAAAGCGGTAGGAGAGAAAAGATGGGTAGAGGAAGAAAGATAATAGGTGAAAGATAGGAAGTTTAAAGAGAGAGGGAGAAGAAATGGAAATAAGAAAGAGACGAGGGAAGGACAGAAGATATATAGAGCGGTGTAAGAGTTAAAGGTGAGAAGTGGGGAAGGAAACGGAAGAACGTTTAAGAGGGAAAGGTGAGAAGAGAGGGGTTGTAAAGGGGAAGGGAAGACGGAAGAGATGACATTAAAAGGGAGAGTTGAGGTGAAATGTGAGAAAGAGGGAAATTAGATATAAGAGTAAATTTTAGCGGAGAGATATTTTGAGGAGACAAAGAGACGAGTATTGTTGAGAGAACGGAGAAGCGAAATGGAGAAAGAGAAAATGAGAGTGGAAGCGAGAGCACTTAAGCAACGGTAGTAAAAAAGAAAATTTGTGCGATAGTTTTCGTAACGTGCGCGACACGCCTTGAATGAAAAAGGTTGGAAAGTTTCATACCGATAGTACATATTAAATTGATCCTGCTATTTTTAGAGTACATGATTCTTTTGGGGAGGGGAATCAGTCGACGACATGATTGCACTAGCTGATTTAAAGGGGGGGGGGATATGCCCGGCGCGCGCCCCCTCTAAAATCGCCCAAGTTTATTTTTTATTTTATTTCGGGAGAAAAGGTAATATAAAACGCTAATATGCACCATTTTTTACTACAAATTGTTAATATTTCTTGAGGGAGTAGCTTTAAACCTCCACGCAAATAGTGTATACCATACACTTCCTGTTATGAGGTAGGGGCGTATGTCGATAGGTTGCACCCTTAAGTTACGCCGCCTCTAACATCAATTGCTGGATCCACCCCTGGAATGTGCTTTTTCTTTTCCTTTCATCAGTATCATTCGTTTTTTATCCATAATTATTCCCAAACGGTAGTTCTAATCCATCGACACCTAATTCATTATATATTAGTGTTAGGCAAATTTAGTTACGAACTCTCATAATAAGGCCAAATACAATTCTTTGTTTCTCAAGCACCGCTGCATTCATTTGTTCACATCCCGATTCCTTTATTATTATTGTTTCCAATTAAAAACAATAACAGTCTTTTTTGTTTATTCAAAATCTTTTTTAATATTAGATTAATTGATTTTGTTTCTGCTGTTGATGATATATTAAATCAAATTTAAATAAAGCTATATCTAACTTATTTATATGCCATTTTAAATGCTTTTAACATCTCATGAAGATGTTGATGTATTAAAATTTATGTCAGACAAATAAATAATAATAATTTGAAAAAGAAATGAAATAAGATAAACAAAACAAAAACAAAAAAATCAGCACCTCCTTTTCGTTTTTTTTTTTTAAAGTGGATGAGAAACTAAAGATTAAAGTTCTCTTGCCCTATTTAAGCTTCCCATATAATATCTACCGCAGTCACAAAACACTTCGTGATTTTTGTTGGCATATGTTGGTTTGTTGATAATATCTGGATGCTTGTTTACTCGGTTAGATAGACGGATTGATTTTTTTTATTTCCATCATAGATTAAAGCATAACGTGTTTACAAACAATTACCTGTTAATGGATTAACATGAAATACAAAATGTGCAAATACAACATTTTGTGGTTGACATTATATTTTGTCCAATGAGAAGGCAGTTTTTTCTCAACAATTTATTTATTTCAGCTCATCAGCGTTCAGACGTTATTGATTTTAATCAGATGAAGCGTTAGGTACAAACAGTGGCTGGCCCCCAGTTAGTGGGTAGTTAACACGATAGTATGTAGACCACTAACACACTTCAAGAGTGTGAGTATGTTCTTACAAATCATGGTTAAACAATGTTAATATGTTCTTAAAACTGCACTCTCACAGATTGAACGTTTTGACAACTTTTTTTTTTTTGTCTTCGAAAGAGCCAATTTTTGTGAACATCCATGGAAACCAGTTATATAAGACTGCTGACAAAAACTAGATCGCAGATTTCTATAATTAAGCTCAAAAATTGATGATTTATGTATTTTTTTAAACCGTTAGTTTAAGATTAACCATAGTATTAATTTTCGAGCGGAAATATGAAAATATGCAATCTGATCTTTTATCAGCAATCTTTTATTATTGGTTTGCAGTTATTTACGCAAAAATTTGCTCTTTCCAAGACAAAAAAAATAAAAAGTTGTAAAAATGATATATCTGTGAGAGTGCAGCTTCAAACAAAATCAATGGTAGCACTAGGTAGCATCAAACCATTTATTTTGTAAGTACATTCAACCAATCTTTAACCACTACTTAAGGGATGCAATATTGCAACCTGGACATTTATAATGCTGTCGTCCCAAATCACTAAATGCCGCCGGCCGACGTTGTAAATGCCAGTTTTCACTAAATATCGGCCGGTGGCAGGACTGCGGCAGTTACGATCGGCCGGCGGCAGTCGGCATTTTAGACGTTGCCAGCAAGCAGCTGAGATTTTAAGAAAAAGTTAAATTTCTGGCGACGTCGTGGCGATTTTTTCTATTTTTGCAAATCGGCAGGTGGCAGGGCGGGCGCATTTTTTGTTCGCGCGGTGGCAGGCAAGTGGCAGGCGGGGCGCAGGGCGATTTTTCCTCCGCGATCGAGACCTCAAGAGTCTACAAAAATCGACCGGTGACTGCTAGAAACTAACTCCCACTCTCCAGCACCCGGCCTGCCACCGCTCTGCCACCGACATGCCACCGCCCGATTTCAATATATCGGCCGGTGGCAGCGCGGAGGCTGGGAGGCGGCAGTCAATGTCGGTAGGTGGCAGGACTGCGATCTGCCGATTTCAGACTACCAGACATTAGTTTATAATGAATTATCGGGCGGGCGCAGAGCGGTGGCAGCTAGATCGCTCAATCGCCGACCGGCGGCAGTTGTAAATGGGCTGTCCCCCGCCAGGTCGCAGGGCGTTGGCAGTTTAATTCTAGCTGCCGCCGCCCTGCCACCTAACTGCCACTTGCCGGATATTTTGGGGTGTCACGTTTCCCGCGAGCCTTTGAAACCAACTGCCGCCGACAGGCGGCATTTTGTTGGCAGTTATATGTGACTGCTCTCAGCGATGTGTAAAATATCGACCGGCGGCAGCCAACATCACGACTCTGCCGATGTCTAAAATCGGCCGGCGGAATTTAGCAATTGTGACGCTAGCATATTAAACGTATAAATCATTTATTATAATTACATACATTTCACAATTCACCGTAAGCACCGTTTTATACGGTGTACCAAGTGGCCCAAAAGCTCAAAATATGACAGTATCCTATCGAAAATAACAACAGCTGCATGTTGATAGCTGTAGCTGTAATCTACAGCTGTTTTTGTCGTTCAAAGTCCAGCTATAATTATAAAATACAACTGAAGCTTTACTTTTGTCGACAGCTACAACTGCAATTTATCACCTCTTTTACGTTTATTTATAGATACAGCTGTACATTAAAGCTGCACTCTAACAGATATATCATTTCTACAACTTTTTTTTATTTTTTGTCTTGGAAAGAGCAAATTTTGCGAAAATTTCTGCAAATCAATGATATAAGATTGCTGACAAAATATCAGATCGCAGATTTTCATATTTCCGTTCGAAAATTAATGTTTTATGGCTTAAAAATGATACCATCCGTTTAAGAAAAATGCATAAAACATCAATTTTTGAACTTAAATATAAAAATCTGCGATCTAATATTTTGTCAGCAGTATTATATAACTGTTCCATGGATTTTCGCAAAAATTGGCTCGTTCCAAGACAAAAAAAAATAAAAAAAAAGTTGTTAAAACGTTCAATCTGTGAGAGTGCAGTTCAAAAGCTTTAGCGATAAATGTACAACTGTATTTGTACTTTCAAATACAGCTGTATGCGTATTTTCAAATACAACTGCTGCCATACAATACAGCTGCAGCTATAAATTTACATCTGTAACTTTAGATTTGCTTTATTGTTGTTATTAGTACACTTTTGGCAACTTAGTACGCAATAGTTTTATATTCTCTATATCATCCGTGGTATTATAATGAGTCTATTTATATAGTACTTTAGACGTTTAAATTACTTTTTACGTTAACATCATTTTCGGATGAATTAACATACATTTCGTTTAACTTGACACACATATTATTCTAATTTTAAGCGATCAGTTAATCTTAGCCAAGATCTGCCATCGCGAGAAGGCGACGTCCCAACTGCACTGACACTTATGCACTTATTAAATATGTCGTTATGACGTGGATGTTGCTAGTGTAAATATAAGAAAGAAGAAAACACATCATATTTTGATATTGAATTTTCTTTTGGATGTGTTTTTTGGCATGAATCTTACTTCATATAATATTATTCTTCGATCAAACATCGAAATCCTTGTGCCAAATACTGATGTCCTCCATTCATTGAACGAGTTGTACACGTAGGTCAAGAATAAATTTACAACCGGGACGTCCATAGGTTTCAGCAATTGTCGAAACACATTTTCATCTTTGTATGCTCCCCTACAAAAATCGATGGTAAGCGGATTTGTACTCGCCCATACTGTAAGGAGATGCACATAATTATTATCATCACATTCCGGTTCAGTGATTTTTTTCACTGAGTTGTTCGCCCTTATATTTTTCTATATTATGTTTTAGAACCAGTCCGTTCTATTGTGCGTATCCGGGCTTTTCCCCCCGCTTTTAATGAAAATGAACATTATGGGAGGCTTTAGTTACAAAAGGACATGTTTACATTGTTAGCACGTTCTGGTTCGATGATTTTTCACAGATAATGGTCCCTTTTTTATTTCTAAATAGTTTTATAGGGGTCCATTCGTCATTTCCAATCTGTACCCTTACGTGCAGCAAACATCGATTCCTGCGACGACTATGTGGTCTACAGTTGTGTTTTGTTTATGCAATTATTCTGAGGGACTTCCTCATAATTACAGAATACCCTCCAGCTAGTACAGGATTAGGAATCACGTGATCTAAAGGGGTTCTCATATGGGTCACCACGGGCCACAGCCGATGTAAATAAACAAGTACATGTAAGTGACAAACCGTGTAACCTCCAGCTTTTTAGGGTTAAATTGGTATTTAAAATCAATGTTTTTAAATCTCTAATGTGTATGTGTAACACTCAAATGTCGAAATACAAAAAGTTGTGTAAATTTGTGAAGGAAATAGTAAAACTGTTCTAAATGTTAATATATTTGTACTGTACAATAACACATGTATCCGATACTCTATAACTCTCGACATATTCATATAAAGCATTGTATAACATATGTCTCTCCCGTTCTATTTGCTTTGTACTTCTCTTTGAATGTTAACTTTTTACAACAGCCTCGTTGTTATTATGTATTTCTTTTTCACATGCTCATGCTGTCATGTTACATGAACTGAGTTGTTTGAAAAATAAAACTTGGAAAAACTTGGAAACTAACAAGAAAAAACAAACAATATACAGGACCGTTATATATTTTTAGTCTTTTAGACTTCGCCATCAATTTAATTATACAATCATTAAAACAAACCGTCTATCGCATTGTATCGTTGAACGCTGAACGTATCAACATCAGTCAGTAAGATTCGATGCGTCGTACAGAACGATATCAATTTTATATAAATGTTTGACATCTTTTCTTCTTGCAATTGTATCATCTGGTGTCTAGTCCCTTTAAGTTAAAATTTTAATTGTCGACCATTGTTCGTTCGTCAGCCGTATATATTCGTAGTCTGTCTTTACCAAATGTCAACCAAGATATTTCCTTGTATTCGTACATGGAATTGTACCTGCAATCAAACTTAAAATATCATCATAAAATTATGAAATATATATATGTATTTAATTATATTCAGTTCATCACTGTTAATGACACAGAACGTCAAGGTGATTTCAAAATGCCTTTGCAGTGCAAAAATCAAGGAAAGTGACAAATGAAACTAGAAATTCCATTTCCCATTTTAAAGATTGTAAACGTTCGGAATACGTCGGCCCTTTTCCATCGAAAACAACCTCGGATGAATATGGACGGTTTACAATGTCAGAATTAGTTAAATTTAACTACGCTGCAAGTAGATCGCGTAGTGATTTTAATTTAACAGTTAAACCATAGGGCTTAACTCTTAGAGATCTAATTTATTTATTCAGTAATGCATCTCACTGGCAATCAACGCAACAATCAATTAATACTCTTATTTGTCTTTTTACGAACAACTGATACTGATTGTCCGGCATACATACGAGGTTGTTTTTGATGGAAAATGGCCGAGGAGTTCCTATTGGATTGTTAAGTGAAACTAGAAATCTTAATGGCTATTGTAACAAAGAAAATCGAATAAAATAAAGGAGTATCGAATAAGTACCAAATACGTTACTACCAGTCTATACTACTCTGTATTAGACTGGTACCTATGTTACTTTTTGGAAAAGAAAACAAGGGTGCCAGTCTCTATTTGGATATAGTTTAGTCAAAACGTCTCCACGTGAAACGAGTTTGGTATCCGAAAAAGTGTAAATGCTGTTAAAACTACTCTGTTTTAGTATTATTCTTCTATTTACTGGCATACTTTAAAGCTGCACTATCACAGATTTTTATTATCTTGGACCGAACCATTTTTTTACGAAAATGCATGGAAACCAATGATATAAGACTGCTGACAAAAATCAGATGGCAGGTTTTCATATTTATGCTCATAAATTGATGTGTTATGCATTTTAGTTAGTATCTCTTTTAGCCATACGTCATTAATTTTCGAACGTTAATATGAAAAACTGATCTTTTGTCAGCAGTCTTATATCACTGGTTTTCAGATATTTACGTAAAAATTGCTTATTCCAAAACAAAAAATATAAAAAAATGTCAAAACGGTAAATCTGTTTGTGCAGCTTTAAAGCTTCACTGGTCAATTCCTTACTTATACACAATGGCACAGCACGACACAACATACAAAAAACATCAACATATCATAAATCACTAAATGTTTGGCATCGCAAATGTGCCCCAACAATGGTTGACAAAGAGGGCTGATGGACGCTCGGCATCACAAACGTGCCCCAACAATAGTTGACAAAGAGGGCTTGGGGACGCTCGGCATCACAAATGTGCCCCAACAATGGTTGACAAAGAGGGATCACAAATGTGCCCAAATAATGGTTGACAAAGAGCACGAAACTACAAAAATAAAGAATACAAGCTGTTTTCAAGACAAAAAACGTTGGAGTTGACCTATTGATAGTTGCAAGTATTGGGGCTACCCAATTGGCACATACGATGAAATCTCTGTGGATCGACCGACTAATATAAACATTAACGGAGCAGTTGCATTTTGGAGTGTTTTTGTTTTTGTGTTAACTGAAAGACAAACACATTTAAAATAAGAAAGGATACAGTGTTTCCTTGAATAATGGTTTTGAAATGTCTGGAAGATACGTCCATTTGTCATTTTCTTTAAAGTGTATTTTATAGCTGTTGTCTTTGTTGTGATTCATTTGAAATGCTTTGCTGTACATAAAGTTAATTGCTCACCGTATGTCAACTGTACATTTTTGGCAACAACACTGTAACGAGAGTTTGCGATGTGTTTCAACCGAAATTGCAATGGAGACAATATCAAACCACAGCTTATGAACACAAACAAAAACTAGAAAGGGAATAAATGTCATTTTCATATGTTTAACAGTTACGGAATACTTAAAGACAATAGAACAATTATAATTGACAGGCGCGTAGCTGCCTATACTCAAGTACGCAGCTGAATCCATATTATGATTCTGACTAAAACATCAGCCATTTGCCGAGTTATTTGTTGATTTATGATTCTGAAACTGTTCATTTTCCTCTACCAAATGAGGCACCACAGAGCGCATAGAATGCACGAATTTGCACCATTGTTTCCGAAAATTTCCGCATGGGGGAAAGGAAGGAGCATGCCCCCTACCACTATTATTAATCCTCACGAATAGAGGGCTAGCCACGCCCGATTGCATTTAACTTTAAACTTACAGCTCATAAATTACATATAGTGATTTATTTTTTTATAAACATTCCGGTACAACAATTTGTAATGTCACCTATACATATATATTTACATTAACACTTCATTCCTTAACGATGGTTGTTGTTTATCAATTTCACATTATTTCTGTATAAAGTGCAATGGCATTTCCCATTGATATCGCGTGCGTTTGTTCGATACTTCTGTCCTGTCATTGGGCGCAATAATACTAATGGGCGGGGCGTATTTACTACGGAACTATTTTTTTTCAATGAAATCGTAGTAAAATTATTGGCAACATGCTAAACTGTAATTTGCAGTAAAGCAGTTAAAACAAAATAAGCAACGATAATTTGATTGATTTTAATGTAGATGATTTCATGATGAATGGAACAGTTGAAGAAATATTAAATTACAATGATGACGACTTATTTCGGAATTTGGAATTGACATTTCGTAAAAATAAATCATCTGACAAAACATGAAATCGAGGAAATGAAACAATAACATATTGTAGTGCACCCAGCAACGTCCATAAGAAAGAGCCCAGTTCAATACTAAATCCGTTCGCGTCCTCTGGCTTTCCTTTCGCGAAAAGTTCACGTTACCCCACCCACCGCCACTGTCGTTTCCACAGAGACGTTTCATCCTCATTGAATGTTTACTTCCAAAGAAATGACAATTAATGCACTTGCTGATTTGTCCAATACCGTATTCTAACATGATTCACACACCAACTGATTCTTCAAAATAACACTCGACAAGTAAATCGACTGGAATTTCTCTCTAATTTGAAAACTCGATCGTGACTTAACAAACCCTAGTATCGGGTATTATCGCGAGATATAATGAGAACTTTGTAGGTTGCGATATTTTTGTTGTTTTCTTGTTATTGTTGATTTTTCATAACTCAAGTTGTATTTTTCTAGTTGTAATGCAGTTATAATACGTATTTATAATATACTTGACCTTGAAAATATAGAAAATAAACATATAAATAAGGAACTATTTTATATGCGCATTCATTGTTGTATAAAATTAGGTTACGATATCTGTTCTAATTTACCCACCGTTGAGAACAACGAAAGAAAGAAAAAAGAGAAAATGCTCTTGAATAATCTATTTATTTTAGTAGAAATGTAGATTTAAATAAATGTAAATATAAGTATTAAAATTCGACATGTTGCATTTTATTGGGGTATGGTATGCAATGGCGCAATTCAAAATGCCTTCGGACTCCACCCATTTTGAACAGCCCCATTGCATACCATACCCCAATAAAATGCAACATGTCGAATTTTAATCCTTAAATAATACTTGGATTTTGAACACAAAATATGTGGAAACGTTTGAGTATGAAGCATAATAAAAATACTGAAATATATCACACTTTAATTTCATAGTTAATTAGAGTCTCGTCCATGTTCATACATGCAATACATATATTCATGAATCAGATAGTACATGTACATGGCCATTCTTAAAGAATTACAAGAGACTAAAACAATAATCACAATACATATCTTATACTTATTTATCAAATAAACAAATACAAAGTAATGTATTTTTTCTTATCGTAATCGTAAAACAGTCAAATAATGACTGTGTTTATATTTACTCAAAGGAAACTTGTTTCTCCCACCTCAGATAAGTAGATCCCAAAATTTTGCGATGCTGGAAATTCTTATCGTGTCCACGGGCAAAGATAAAACAAGTACCAGTATGGAACTCCTTTTTAATAATCATCACACAGTTACCTCCCTTGTTGAAGACCGTCGTCTGTAGCATCATAGAAACCTTGTCTTTTTGCAATATTTAAAATCCAAATTAATTTTGGTGTTGGTAAAAAGTGTTTGCCCTCCATTCAAGAAATAATGCTGCGCTCTTCACAGAACTTTTTAAAGAACGATTTGATTGTTTACATAAGCTAAATCACTGCGCGCATATCCATGACAACCACGAATTATCACATATCTATACGCACATTATTTTCACTACGCACAAAAGAGTTCCATCGAAAAACCCCACATTTTTTACTTTATTTTTTAACTGAGGAGGGAGAAAATGCATCTACCATAGCCGCGTGTTTAAGATAGGTTCACCCAATCCCTCACGCAGGGTGTTCTGCGGAAACTCGGTAAACCTCGTTTTTTCGCAAAACACCCCCCTACTTGTGGCCACAAGTTATTAAGTTGTGGCCTCAAGTTACTTAGTTGTGGCCACAAGTTATTAAGTTGTGACCTCAAGTTACTAAGTTGTGGCCACAAATTATTAAGTTGTGACCTCAAATTACTAAGTTGTGGCCACAATTTACTAAGTTGTGGCCTCAAGTAACTAAGTTGTCGCCTCAATTTACTAAGTTATAGCCTCAATTTGCTAATGTGTGGCCTCAATTTATTAAGTTTTGGCCTCAAGCTACTAAGCTGTGGCCTCAATTTACTAAGTTGTGTCCACAATTTACTAAGTTGTGGCAACAATTTACTAAGTTTTGGCACAATTTACTAAGGTTTGGCATCAAGTAACTAAGTTGTGTCCACAATTTACTAAGTTGTGGCAACAATTTACTAAGTTTTGGCACAATTTACTAAGTTTTGGCCACAAGTAACTAAGTTGTGGCCACAATTTACTTAGTCTAAGTTTTGGCCACAAGTTACTAAGCTGTGGCCACAATATGAATTATGTGTTGCGGATGTCACCCCTGTGCCACCGTACTAATCACATTAATTTTATATCACTACAAATGTAAAGTTTACTCATTTTCATGCTCTATTTCAAACTCCGAGCGAAAGTTCTGTTGTTCATGATTAGTAGTTACTAAACGCATTTGTTTGCTATTATTTTGTCCATGCATGCGATAGCTAGTTTGTTGTCTTGGTTTACTTCCGTCAGTTATGCACGTTTCATTGTCCATGATGACGTCATCATTCAAACCTTTAATTTCATCACTATGTACAAGCCATCGTGGTTCCCGGCATGTCTGTCTAGCATACCAGACTATTACTCCTATAATAGTGAGCACCAAGAAGCCGGAGATCACACTACTAGCAATAACCAGGTACGTGGACATGTGCTGACTGTCACCACGTGGTATCTCAACGCCGCATTCGTTACCCACACATTCTGAAGTGAAATACATGTGCATCTTAAAGGTTAGTTATGATCCTTAATCGTCTTCTACACATTCTGGAATAAAACACATTTGCTACTGAAACGTGAAGAATACATGTAGATTGATGCCAAAATAACAACAATTTTTTTTTTATCTTATTCCATTGTTATATTTAACTCATTTTACTTCACTGATAAAACAAACTGAAAAACGTATGATAAAAAACGATATTTTGGCGCCTTTTAACTGAGTTATTTGTGGCCAGGTATGTAATTGTTTTTTTTTAATTAAGGCTTTTATGTTTTAGCTGTACACAGATCAGTTTTGTTTTTATCAGTTAAGTCAATGCCGTTCTTATATCATGCAAGTTTTGAAATAAAATACATGTTCAACCTTAAGGTTGATTATGGAAGACTTATGCTTGAAAATGATCTTGAAACACGAGATGTTCTGGAGATCTCTGGGGTGGTTTTCAATATGCAACTTAGGTCAATCACATAGTCAAACATCATCGACTCTATTCACTTTATAGCTCCGTTATCTATATCAGGCAATCCTATTTGCTTCATCTTTCTTTGATCCATTTAAGATCAGTATTGAATTTCAATCACATAGTCAAACATCATCGACTCTATTCACTTTATAGCTCCGTTATCTATATCAGGCAATCCTATTTGCTTCATCTTTCTTTGATCCATTTAAGATCAGTATTGAATTTCAATCACATAGTCAAACATCATCGACTCTATTCACTTTATAGCTCCGTTATCTATATCAGGCAATCCTATTTGCTTCATCTTTCTTTGATCCATTTAAGATCAGTATTGAATTTCACCCAGGAACTAAACTAGAGCCAAGGTATTAGGAACTTGTTAGGTTACAGTCCGTCCCTATATACACTTAAACCCAATAGCGCATATATTGATTTAATCAACTACAAAACTTTTCTGACAATTTTGAAAAATAACACTTACCAATGCAATAACTAATACACGAAACTAATGGTATAAATATTACGATAAAAAAGATATTAGAAAACAAAACAATAGCCAGTAGCAGGATACAAGCCCGTGTACTCGGGGTCATCATAACCATTTCACCATTGTAGGGGGTTTATGTTACATATAATCACAATTTAAAAATTATGGCGTAATTTATCAACAATGTAATGTAAGTTGTGAACATTTGATTGCTTAAAGTCGTTGTTTAAGGTTGTTTGAACACACTTAAAAACAAATGTATCATTTTCGTGACAGGTTTTACTTTCAGGTATTATTATGGTAATGAGATGTTTAATTTGTTTACACTGCTAGTTAACTGTTATTGCTATATTCGTAAATATTATTTTGATTACTACTACTGCGTTTTGATCCAGGAGGTTATATTAGTCTTGAGTGGATTTTTTAGGGTTCGGATTAGCCGAGGGGTATCAAACGCTGCCAAAATCCACGAAATCGAAAATGACACCCGGATCAAAACGCAGTAGGAATAACCCTTTTAGTATATACATTTCTGGTTAAAATCACTAAAAAAGACAGATGATATCATTATAATGTCATTTTATAGGACGCACTATTTTGTTTATTATGACGTCATTTTATAAAAACGTCTTACAAAATGACGTCATAACGAGTAATGATAGTTGTTATGACGTAACGTCAGCAAAGTGAAATACGGCCGTATTGTACTGGAATGGAAAACGGACTAGTGTATTTTGCGATATGTATTTTATTTGGATTTATGATGGGAAAAAACACAGTTATTGCTTAGAGTAGAGAGTGAAGCTTTAATTTGATAAAATTATATTCAAGATGAAGAAAAGATTTTTTTCTTCTTTAAATAAAAGAAAGATTGTTTTTACGATATATTAATAAACATTTTCGAATATCAAAAACCAGCGTCTAGAAAGAACGGTCGTGATTGCGTACATGCTCAGTTTTTAATTGCACAAACGATGAATGCCGACGTAATAAATCATGCGCTAGCAGTATAATATCGTACATAGGTGTCCCAGATGTGTTTATTAATAATACTGCAACACTGTACAAGATGCAGTAATGTTTATAATGAAGTTTACATTTGACGTGAAGTTATATTTTTGAAAAACACCATACTGGTGCTACTATTATTCTATCATATATTAAAGGGAGGTAATAAGAAACCATTTTACTATGACTATATAGTCATCTTATTAAGATATGATGTAATAAAGGCAGGTAATAAAACGCCATTTTACTATGATTATATAGACATTTAATTAAGATATGATATATTAAAGGGAGGTATTAAAACTCAATTTTACTATGATTATATAGTCATCTTATTAAGATATGATATATTAAAGGGAGGTAATAAGACACAATTTTACTATGATTATATAGACATTTAATTAAGATATGATATATTAAAGGGAGGTAATAAAACTCAATTTTACTATGATTATATAGTCAACTTATTAAGATATGATATATAAAATGGAGGTTATAAGACATAATTTTACTATGATTATATAGTCATCTTATTAAGATATGATATATTAAAGGGAGGTAATAAAACTCAATTTTACTATGATTATATAGTCATCTTATTAAGATATGATATATTAAAGGGAGGTAATAAGACACAATTTTACTATGATTATATAGTCATCTTATTAAGATATGATATATTAAAGGGAGGTAATAAAACTCAATTTTACATGTATAGCCATTTTATTATTTTGTTTCTTTAAGGTGCCCTCTTGCAGATTAACGTTTTCGACATTGTTTTTAACTTTTTGTGTCAGAATAAGCTTACTTTGGTATCAATATCTTCAATTCTGTTATATAATATAAGTCAGGATAGAGCAGATCTCATTTGTTTGGAAAACTACCGCAATCAAATCTTTAAGCGTAAGTTACACTTTTAGCCAAAAAGCATCAATTTTCGAACTTTAATATGAACAAAATGCGATCTGATCTTTTTGTCAGGAGTCTTGTATCACTGGTTTCCAGACATTGACGCAAACATTGGCCAATCTGTGAGAGTGCAGCATTTAATATTTTATATAATGCCAATATAAAAATGCTTTCGTCGAAAACATTAAAAATATTTAAACTCAACAGTTTATTTTTTTACCAATTACATTTTTTTGTGCTTATGAAGGATTGATTACCTTACTTTAAAGATGAAATAATAAAATATGTTGTAAAGATAAAATAACGTAAAAAAGTTCCATCCTGTCATTCTCATTCATCAGAGGTTTGACAATGCTACATCTCACGCATGGTTTGCATGGCATAATCGCTCTGTTGTAAGAGAATGACATTATCTCTGTCGGAATGCAATATTTTGCCTCGAATGCAGTTTTTAAACAAACATAACTTGACTAGTTCTTCACCATTTGAAATGAAACCTAGCACAGTCTTCGCAGCTTACAGAGCCCCGCCTTCAGTCTTTTACCAGAGTTTAAAGCTGCACTCTCACAGATTTACCGTTTCGACAACTTTTTTATTTTGTTTTTTGTTTTTGAATGAGCCAATTTTTGTGTAAATATCTGCAAACTAGTAATATAATACTGCCGACAAACGATCAAATCCCAGATTTTTATATTTCCGTTCAAAAATTGATGTTTTATTGCTTTATTTTTTTAACGTCATTTTTTGAACTAAACTTAATAAATCTCCGATCTGATTTTTTTGTCAACAGTCTTATATCACTGGTGTCCATGCATGTTCATATAACTTGGCTCAATCCAAGACAATAAATAAAAAAAAAGTTGTCATAACGTTCAATCTGTGAGGGTGCAGCTTTAACAGAGAATGAAGTTTCTTAAAACAAACCTTTTCACGAAACCGCCGCCTGATGGAGCGCTGTCAAAAGATTATTTTGGAAACAGGTTTGTCGTAGTGTTAGATGAAACTAACCACCTTATCAAACTCCGATAATACGAAGACGGGTCTCTGTAAGTGGCATTGACTGCCATTTGTTTATTCAAAATGGTGAAGAAAAATAGTAGTTATCTTTGTTTTAAGTCTTCGTTACCTAGAAGCAAAATATTGTATTCCGACGTAGCATTTATGACGTAATATATCACGTGATATACCCACACCAATCTTTTTAGCTTCAAAATGAATATAAAAGCATATTAAAGGGACTCGTCCACGTATAGGGTCTGATATAAACATTATTTTTTGTGAAGAGAAAACTAAAACACGTGTATCAATGATGAAATATTATAAACATTTGCGATCTTTTATTTAAATTATGTGATTATTTAATTTATGATGTTAATTATAATAATAATTATCATTACTGTTATGTAATTATTAAAAAAAGTGTGACAAAAAAGCTTTATTTTGCATAAAAGCATAAGTAACAATGCTTATGAAAATTCGATCTCTAAAAAATCAATCATTTAAGGCTTCGATTTACAAAATTCTGCTCAGGGCTGGTATATTGGTATTAAATGAATCTAAGAACGATGTAGCTAATCGGATTACTTGCTATTAATAACTGGCCAATAGAGTGAATGAAGTCAATGATGTATGACCCTAAGATTGACATAAGTTGCATATTGAATACCACCCAAGGTTTGTTTTTTTAAAAGTTAGTACACTAACTTAATGTCAACACAGTTTTAAAATAATCGTTGACAATATAAATGTAAACAAGAATAAAATAAGTTCATAATAAATTAATTTAGCTTATACTTTTAACAGTCAAGTGTCCGTTATTAAATTTTGATTCCAGGTTAAAATTTGATGACATGTTAAATTTTGATTCCAGGTTCAAATTTGATGACATGTTAAATTTTGATGCCAGGTTAAATTTTGATGCCATGTTAAATTTTGATGCCATGTTAAATTTTGATGCCAAGTTAAAATTTGATGCCATGTTAAATTTTGATGCCATGTTTTATTTTAAATGCTAAATTGTGATGCCATCTTTAATTTTGATGCCCTGTTAATTTTTGATGCTACATTGTGATGCCCTGTTAAATTTTGATGCCATGTTAAATTGTGATGCTTAATTTTGATGCCATGTTATATTTTTATGCTGAATTTTGATGCTTTGTTAAATTTAGATGCTAAATTGTGATGCCATGTTTGATTTTGATGCTGAAATTTGATGCCATGCTAAATTTTGGTGCTGAATTTTGATGCGATGTGATCGAATGTAATTTTGATAACATTTGAAAGGCTTGATAACAACTTTTGTGTCGAATAAATTGTCGAACATACATTACATATACTGTATATAAAGATATGGCAATGTGTATTTTATTTCTTTATTGCAATTGGACGCGGCATGGCAGATATGTCTTTTTTCAAGGTCAAAAATGCAATATTTCAATAATGATGTCGGTGTTATATTTACATACTCTTCGTCATTACAAATTCAAATGAGAGCGAAATACCATGAAGTCATCCGATATCAACCATTCATATTATTGTAAACCGTATACATTACGACAAAGAATAAAGTAAACGCAATAAATCAACTTTAAACATACAGAGTAGCTGAAAAATACTGACAATTGTATGATATTATATCAAATATATATAAAGAAACACTACTACTATGTTAAAGTCACATCAGCTGCAATTTTGATGTAATGAAATTTAAAAGGTACCTGGAAATTTGATATGCTGTAACATGAAATTAACTTCATAAAAATAACAAGGAAATAAAAACAAAATGAATTAAAAACAATTTACCATTTACCACATATTATACCCTCATATTAATCACCCCCTCCTCGCGCCCCGACCCTCATCCTGGTGTATTAGTATTAGATATACCTGAGAGGCAGATTCCAAAGTGCCTGTTACATTTCCCAGTTGAGGGACAGGTAGTGTTACATTTCACGTGACACGAGTACCCATAGAAGCCTCCATCGCACGTCAGGCACAGATCCTGGTGACAATAGGAACAGTTGGACGCGCATGCGCCTATGCAATATCCGTCCTTGTAGGTCAGCCCCGTATCCCGGCAACCATACGTACAGAACCCCGCGGAGTCACAGTGGTCATAGGCACAAATATCACATATCCCTGCTTCCATTTTATTCCAAAATAACTGAATCCACATTAACGTCAACAATAATTTGTTACATTTAAACCTCACTGCACTCCGAAACATTGCTGCACTATGTCTGCATAAGAAAGCAAGATAAATATGAAGTTGTACGGCGAATAGCGAATGTTTATATCACGTAATATACCTGTGTAAAATGGGGACACGAGAAGCCGATGTAATGCGATCATTGTATAAAATGAAAAAAATAAACAGTTGACAAATTGATGTAACAGACACGTATACATCATATAGTTCTATGTTAAGATGTTGAGCACCGTAAGATAATGACTGAAACCACTGGTATGTGAAACGACGAACATTCATATAGTTTTTTAAATAACGCGTTGAATGATTTATGGTTATTAGGATAATGGTAGGTATACAGTTAGTTGAAAAAAGATGTATAGGTTAGAGTTTATTAAAGTGACATTTGTATTTAAAAGCAATGCATACACATGTATAACAAATATGCATTTTGAATGATGAATCTTTAACTACTTACCAAATAATTTTATGGAAAATATTAATTACTTATAACAATATTGAAACCGTGTAGTTAATCATGGCTGAACGTGCTCAAATATTAAATGACTGGTGAGTGCTTAAAGGTTTACAGTGATTAACTATCGTCTCATATGGTAGAAATATGCACTTTTTTATGCACATTTCTTTCAAATTAAACACGGTATCCTACATAAAAACCATTGTTTATTTTATATCTATTCATCCTTTCGGTAAATTAAAACTATTGTATCGATTGTGGTTCATCTTATTTGGGTGTGAGAGTGCATCTTTAAGTAATTTCTTCGTGAATAAGTAACATAGGGTGTTGAAGGCAGGTAAAAGTGTTATGCAACAGTCAATCACGGTCCCCAGGTCCGGGGAATAGCGGGGACTTTGACTTTCGGTATAGCCATCCCCGGGTAGAATCCCCGCCCTGCAGGGACAAACTATGAGTAAAATCCCCGCCAAAAGCCCCCTGCCCTGGGACATCCCAGGTAAGGCCCATTCTCCGCTATTTTCGGTTCGAAAACAAAACCCCAGCATTCACTCGTTACTGCGTGGCTACCTGGAAGATAAAACCACAGCCCATTTTCCACGCTATCCCCGGACCTGGGGGCCTGTGGTTACAACTGACTGGTGCATTATATCAGCCTGTCTTTAGCGAGTATTGCCTCATTTTGGACGAATGTCCAACCTTAATACATTTAAGTAATGGATGGTCCACTGTGGACAAAAATGTCCTCGATACTGTATGGTTAGTTGGAGGCTTGTTTATACTAGCCAAGGTCTCCCGGCAGTGTTAATTCAAGTATGGATGATACATGATAATGGACGGGCTATAGATGAACCTGGCTGCTCTGCGTAGAACCACATCCAATTTGAATACCAGGGCTGGTATTCAATATTGGTCTTAATTTGATCAAAGAACGATGTAGCTAATCGGATTACTTGTAATTAATAACTGACCAATAGTATGAATGAAGCCTATGATCATAAGATTAACTTAAGATAAATATTAAATACTAGCCCTGTTTTCCATTGGAAGGGTTCCAGACTGAAGCAAAATTTTGAGGCGGATCAACGTGAAATAGGTCCAAGGCGTTGCAAGAGTGTAACCCAAACATTTACTGATAAGGCCCAAAACAAGTTTTCTGCTTCCACTTACATCTCAAAAGAAAATAGGGTAAGTAAGTAGGCATAACTTTTTTTTCGAGAACCGGGATTCTGTACCAAACCGACCTTTACCCAGGTATTTTGCTATTGTAGAAACTTTTAAATTTAAAACGGTCAAATATTAACATGCTCGATCAATGAATCCACACTACGGCAAAAAAGGTGTAGGTTTGGTGATAAAAAATAGGGTGGTCGGGTTAGTTGAAACAAACAAAATAAAATTAACACCTTAAAGCTGCACTTTCACATATATACCGAGTTGGCAACTTTTTCATGTTTTATGTATCAAATCAGCTGATTTTAGCATACGCGTTTTCAGATCAGTCATATATATATAGGCTAAAACACAATTGAACAGATCTCAATTATTTGGAAAACTGCCGATTTTTTTTAAAGCGTTAAAAAGGCTTTTAGCCATAAAACATCAATTTTGGAGAGTAAATATTAAAATTGCGATCTGATCTTTTATCAACATTCTTTTTTTTTTCGCCGTTTTTCAGACATTAACGCAAAATATAGCTCATTCCAAGACAAAAAAGTAAAAAAAATGTCAAAACGGTCTATCTGTGAGAGTGCAACTTGTTTGATGCATGTGCGCTCTGTCTGTGCTGTTTGTACGTTAGTTGTCTCTCATCCAGTGCCACTAGTCCAATGTCACTTGGACCCTAGGCTTGTGACTCTTAAAGGGGCTATAAACCGGATGGTCCCAAAATTGAAAACAACAACAACAACAACAACATTATATCCACAAGACATGCCTATAGAATTGCCAAAAGGAGCTGGTATGAGGCCGATGTTATCAAATTCACAAAGTTTTTGACATTTTTTTTGTTTCTTGCAAGTGTCGCAATCATCGGGTGTCTAGTCCCTTTAATAAGGATTTTTTGCTTATTGTTTTGACTACTGCGCTTGTCCCTGAAGTTCTCATTGTTTAACTGATACCTTGTTTCATTATTCCTTATTTCAGGTTTCTCTGAAGTACTCCTTACCTGTTCAAGGCTGTTGTTGGTCTGTTTTCTGATCGATTAAAGTGGTTGTTCCAGGCTTGATATGTCGGTCATATGTGTTTAGAATTGATTTTTAGAGTACACATCAACATAAATATAGACTACAATAATTTGTGAAAAGAGTACTTTCGGTAACTTATTTTGCACCTACCCCTTAAATCGTCTATATTTACTTTTTTATTTCAATATAGGGGAAAAGGGTATTGAAATAATGCAGAATATTCATTTTCGAGTAGTAATTGATAAAATATTTAGGGGGAGTGCCCTCGAGCCCCCTGCCAACGCTTAAACCAAAGAAACCTCGGTTCTGAGGGAGGGGCGCAGGTCAAAAGGTTACGCCCTTTAAGTTACACCCCTCTTACGTCATATCCTGGTACCGCCCCTGGATACAAACTTTATACAAGGGCGTCACAAGGTCTTCGAATTTAACAATTATATATATTAGACAACTAGATTATGTTTGGGTCAGATGCCTTAGACACAAAGAAATAACATACCATATCATTAATATATCCCCGAAGAAACTGACAAAACTTAATCATTGTCAAACCTGTTTGTTTAATGCAACTGGTGTTTGAAAGATATGTATGCGACATGACCTTGACCGTTCAGATGTACGTCACATGACAAAATGTTGCAACAAAATATTTTTCATATGCTATTAAAACTGGGAACGATAAACGAAACAAATATATATATATTTCTAAATGGCAGGTAATATTTTTTTAAAAACACGGAAATCATTATTATATCGTAATTGGCGTTGAAACACAATTACATCGTAATTAAATGCAAGAAAGTTGTCGGTTTTAACCATTTGCAACATCAATTCAAACTAATTTCAAAGAAGACATGATATTTGTTTTGTACTTTAAACAACTAGCTAGCCACATCATAAATACATGGACCAATTAATCATATTTCTTTATAATTATAATTTCCCGCATTTTAAAGTGAGTTAGCTTTGAAGTGCATTTTGGAGGAAACATTCAAATGTTAACCGCACCAGAACACCTGATTTTGAGTTAATTATTATTATTTTCAAAAACGTATCATTCATTTGTAATTACATGATTGTCTGGTACTTTTTTACATGTACACCGCCTCCGTGTCCAAGTGGTTAGGGCGTCCACCAACGGAGCGGGCTCACAGCCCTAAACGGGGCTTGTTCTGATATATCCGGTTGCCAACCCTGCAGCTTGATTTAAACATATTTTATTGCCTTTTTCTTTCAACATAATCGGTATTTACAACAATAATATAGAGTATACAAAAAGCAAATGGGTTGGACACAAGTTCTAACAACATTAGTAACGTCTTCCCCTGCAGCTAATTAAGTTATGGGTACCGACAGCTTTCCGGCCAGGGACCCGGTATTCAGGATAAGAATATGGAATCACCTCAACCAAAGTGTCGCATAAGTCCATCGGACTGACCATGCCCCAGTTTCTCGAAACTTCTTAGTCCCTTATAGCAAGATTAAACTTATTTACTTCTTTGTGAGTTTTTATATTTAAGATATGATTTGTGTTAATGATAATCAAAATAAACCAAAATTCCATTATACTATGTATTTTGGCTAATTGAAATGGCTACTTATAGCTACGTGAGCCATTCAACACAAGGAAGTTTCCACATTTTGGCCCTTGGTAATGACGACGACAATGATGATGATGATGATGATGATGATGATGACGACGATGATGATGATGATGATGATGATGATAATGATGATGGTGATGGTGATGATAGAAGAAGCTTCATCATAATTTATTCGTGATATTTCCTTTCAATATTATTTTACAAATCGAAAATAATGTTGCTTTTAAAATTTTGACCTGTTTCCGTTTCAAAGAAATGCATGTTTATATATACATATTAAACACAAACAGCATCATTGAAAAAAGGTTTATTTGTTATTTTATGTACAACATTTACTTCTCGTTGCAAAGAATTAACCTTTTGATATACACGAAATCATTCGATATACATAGGTAAGATAGCAGGTCGTTATTTACACGTAGTACATATATGTATACACACCAATAAACAACAATAATTGGTTATGTGAGTTCGATAGTTTCTTCAATCGCAATAGCCTCGGCCTTTTTTCGCCTTTTCTCCGATAGCCTTGACAAACGACCAATTACTATAATTCCTAGGACCATTAGCATCACAAAAGCTATCACGATACTTGCAGTAATGATGTGCCACGTTTCCCCATCTGGAAAAAAGATGGTAAGGGTAGGTTTCGGATTAAGAACTGGTTCTTGATGGCTCAGAAAATGGGGATCGTCCAGAAGTGGTTCTTTAACACTCTTGATAACAAATATTCTAAATTCAATTAAACTTGGTCAGAATGTTTGTCTCTTTAAATTCGATTCAAGGTCATGTGGAGCCAACAACTATATCATTAATTCCAATGGAAGGCAACATTTTAGATGCCACAATGTAGAACAATATTCAACGGAATGCTTGTCTCCATTAAATGTAGGTCAAGTTCGAGTATAGGTCATATGGGGTCCAAAACTTATGCGCTACGTCAATTGAAAAAAACATCGTAAACAATCATAGGCTACACAATCAATCTAACTTAATCAGAATGTTTGTCTTAATTAAATGCAAAACAGTTTTAACTGGGTAATATGAGGTCAACATCTAATTGACTAGATCAAATAAAAAGAAACATTGTTAATACTCTAGTGGCCACTAGTTTGAACAAAATTCAATGAAACTGTACAGGAATGTGTGTCTCCATTAAACCTAGGTCAAGTTTGAAACCAGGCTAGGTGAACACATTACCTAGATCACGAGGTCAGTTGAAATGAAACCATTGTCACCAATTTAGAGGCAAAACTTTTGGTCAAGAATCAAAAGAAGTTGGTCATTATGTACGTCTGCAAAATGTAGGTCAAGTTAGATACTGGGTCACGTGGGGTCATACCAAGGACAAAAAGATAAATATAGCAAGCACATTCGTTGCATTGATATCCCCCGCCAGATTAGGCAAAGTAGATGGTATGGAAATCACGTGTTGGTGAAATATTTCCACTCAAGCCTGCACTACGGCTGCAGAATTGTTGACTCTTAAACATATTGGATATGAGATATGAGCTTGTTTGCGACTGAAAAGAAAGAGTATTATATATAGTGTAGCATTTAGAATTGACCTAGAAACCTTGTTTTTGACTCCAGGTTACCAAGCCAAACTAATAAAATATTTTATCAAGGCAAACATTCTGATTAAGTTTCAATAAGATTGGACCAGAAATATTGCAAACATATCAGAGTGGAGCGGATATATTGCCTCAGTTTGTTCCCAAGATTTGACAAAATGACCTGTTTTTTTTACCAATGTGACTTACTTTCAAAGTCTACCAAGATAACACCCAGAGGAACATTCTGACCACAGTTTGAATAACGTATGAGCCATCAATAAAATTTGGTTCCGGACATGATTTTGTTTCAAGATTTACCTATTGACCTAGTTTCTGACCCCATGTTATCCAGTTACGAGCTAGTCAATGATTTCACCACGGAACACATTTGGATTAAGTTTCATAAATATTGGACCTGATACATTGCCTTTAGTATGTTCCCCAGAGTTTTGACATTGTGACCTTTTTTGACCCAATGTGACCCATTTTTGAAATGCGGCAAAATCTCGGGTAACATTCTGTCCAAATTTGAAAATAATTTGACCAATCATTACCATGATATGGTTCCAGACAATTAATCTAAGATTTGACTTAATTACTTAATTTTTGAACACATGAAACCCAGTTAAAAATATCCAAGAGTTCATGCTTCTAGTGTGTTTCAAAGATCTTCTAATATTTTCTAATATTTGACCTTGTGAACTAATTTCTGATCCCGTGTGAACCACGGTTGAGACTTGATCAAGGGGAACATTCAGTCCGGACGGACGAAATAACGGACGGACAGACAACGCCACAACACAATCTCCTTAAGAAACCCTAAGGATAATAAAGGCTTTCTAAAGGGACATAACTGTTGATGGAAATCATCGGATAGATCTGTATTACGCGGACTAAAAGGATGTCCCTACGTCGAATTAAAGAACAAATATTGTTAACAAACTAGAGGCTTCAATGCTGGCCGTATACTTGTATTAATGAAATTTGTCTTCATAAAATTCAGTTCACTTTTCAATCTGGATCAAGTGCAATTCCTAGGTGATTTGGTCAAATATTTGAAAAAGCCTTTTACATTTAACAAGTATTCATAAAACATAGGGAAACTGATGCTCAGATGAGCAATATATAGCCACCCTGGCCCTCTTGGCATGGATAAAAATGTCCATATGCGTGAATTCTATGCTTTACTTGACATAACAAACTGGTAACGATTTGTTAAAAATAACGCACATAAGGCCTCGCCCCATTTATTTATGACTTTGGGAAACTAAAATAACATTGTTCGACAGTTTACCTGAACACGAAGGCAGGTCTGACCACGTGGCATCTGGTTTACATGTGATCTTTGCGTTTCCATCGAGGCGGTGCCTATCCCCGCATGAAATCTTCACCACACTCCCCACAGCTCTGTTTGTACCTTTTTGCTCTGCGTGGAGAATGTTCAGGGGTGGGCAATCTGTGGGTTAAGCAAGGATATATTTTTCTCCCACCTCAGATAAGTAGATCCAATAATTCAACCATGCTAGATATTCTTATCTTGCCCACGGGCGAAGATAAAATGCCCGTATGGAACTTCTTTTTAAAGGTCACCACATTATAATTACCTCCCTTGTTGAAGACTGTCGTCAGTAGCATCAAGGAAATCTTGTCTTATGGTAATATTTAGAACGCTAATTAATTATTTCTCGCTTCAAATGTCCCCATAAAACAGTTTTCACGCACAATTCAAGAAATAATGCTTCATTTTCCTTAGAACTATTTAAAAAGACCGTTTTGACTAATAACATTAACTGGATCACTACGCGCGTATCTATGACAACCACGTGCTATCGCATATCCATACGCAATTATTTTCACTAAGCACAAAAGAGTTCCAGCAAAAAATACATTTTTAATTAATTTTGTTTAACTGAGGTGGGAGATAAAGCATCTACCATAGCCGCTCGTGTAAGATAGTTTCATCCCGACCCTCGCGCAGGGTGTTTTGCGGAAACTCGGTAAACCTCGTTTCCGCAAAACACTCTACGCTCGGGTCGGAATGTACCTATCTTACACTCTCGGCCATGGAAGATACTTATAATTCAGGGTACGGTGTTGTGGTCTTGATAATGTTCACCAGGGCCCTTATATATAAGCGTCTTAGTGAGAGAAATGTCAAATTAGTGATAAAAATGTTGTTGTTGTTTTCTAAGAAAACTTACAATTTTCTACAACAAAACAAAGAAAGTAAGCAAATAAAATGTCCGATTAATAATTGCGTATGAATACACTTGACGAATAACGGAGAGGGTGTTTAGAAATATTTGTTGTTATTTGTCGATTTTCTGTGCTAAGTTTAAATGTTTCACTAAGAAGCTTTATGTTAACGACCCCAGGCCGAAAGTTTTCGAAACAACTTAAGCGTGACGAGCTTAAGCAGCACTCTCACAGATATGTCGATTTTTCAACTTCATTTTTGTCTTGGAATAAGCATTTTTTTGCGTAAATATCTGCATATCAGTGATAAAAGACTGCTGACAAAAGATGTTTTATGGCTTAATGCGTTACCAACGGTTTAAGAAAAATACATAAAACATCAATTTTTGAACATAAGTATAAAAATCTGCGTCCTATTTTTTGTCAGCAGTCTTATATGACTGGTTTCCATGCATTTTCACATAAATTTGCTCGTTCGAAGACAACAAATAAAAAGTTTTCAAAACTTTCAATCTGTGAGTGCAGCTTTAAGTATCTAATTTCAATTACTTGAGCTTGATTTCACAAAATAAAATAAAAGATTTATTATGATGAGCATAAAGATAAGAGGTTTTCAAAATGAGAATATTACACATTTTAAACCAAAACAATCTTAGGGCGTTTCTTTTGAAACCAAACTACTTTCAGTTTTGGTTTACAGCGTTTCGGCGGTTTAGAAACCTTTTTCGAAAGTTTAACTTGAAGTAACAAATTTATGGTACTGTGTACAGCTTCAATAACATGACGGTGCTTCTGTAGGTATACGTTATTTCTGATTTTGTTAACAATAGTAGTTTTAATCGGTATTTCAACATACGTGTTGGATCACTGTTCGTGTGTTTTTTGTTTGTTTTTTCAAAGTTAACTAGTTTTCGGATGAAACGAATCGACGTAACAGCCTTCAGAGTACTAAGGAATAGAAATTCTTTGCAGTTTTGCTAATTGTACACTTGTCTATTTTTTCAAACGTTTTAAGGAAGTTTTTTATCTGCATGATATTCACTAATGTAAACTGTTTGTTTACTTGGTTTAATTTATCAAGTTTAAATAATTTGGCGTAAATGAAATACGATACTTAAACTCGTCACGCTTAAGAATGTTCGAGATATTTGACTTTGAGGAACTAAAATGCGGTCGTGGTTGTCCGATATCTAAGTCTCTGTCATGCAAACATCTTATTTTTACCTCGTTACCTGCAAAGCAGAAAACCTTCGACTAAAATATCATAGTCGAAAATGTCAGAACATCCAGTGTTTACGCCTGTCATAGGCGATAAATAACACTTACAGCATTATTCGCGAACAGCGAGAAACGTCAAACAAAAAAACAAAACCAAAATACTACAACATATGGCTTTGCATTATAATTCGAATAGAGAATGCGAAAAGGTTCTATCATCTTCTATATGTTATGTCACATGGAACCTTTTCTCATTCACCTCTCGAATTGTTCAGGTGAGATTTGCATGATAATTCATCTATTTATAAACGTAGTTAATGACAAATATCAAATGTTTATATTCAGTATGCACTTACTAAGCAAACACACTCCCTCCGTCTTATGGCATTCGCCATTGATCTTACATGTAGTCGTGCAAACTTGATCACATCGAGCGCCGTAGAAACCCGGTCTACACGTGATGCACATGTTACCCTGGCACGTGACACAGTTCGGCCCCGGGCACGTGGCGCCACTACAAGTGACGTCACATGGTCCGACACATTCCCCGTCGTTAAATTTCATGTCATCTTCACATATTTTTAAACAAGTTCCCCGCGAGTCACATACGCCAGTTGGACACAAATCGCACGAACCTGCGGTTGCTTCTACATACCGGCTAATCAACATGTAAAGAACCAATAACATAATCACCGTAAATCTGGACGTAAACATCCCTAAGTTTATAACACCACGTTTTGGCAACATTTCAATTTTATTGCGTGTTATCTTTGTATACAGTGGTACTTAACCTAAAACACAAGCCACTGCTAGCTATCCTTGCGAATAAATACATGAATTGCATGTGCCATAAACCCAGTTGTGAAAGCATTATTTATGTCACTTAACTCGCCTCACAAGAAATTGATGGTTTGTGTGCGTGTTGGTTATTTTGTTAATTATTATCATATGTAAAAATTATAATAATACCATAAAATACGGACATATTAATCCGAATAAGAATTAGCTGTTTAAGATATTTTAAAATATTTAAGGTCGCTTAAACTTTAACTGAGACTAACTTATTTTCATTGAATAACATTAAGCACAAATATCGATCAGGGCATATTTGTCTGTAGTTTGAAATGCTACACCGAACATACTCTTTGATATACAAAACGGTGCTAAAGAGATTTTCGAATGCAACTTCTCAAATGACAATTGGACGTATTACAAAAGTGTATTAGGCGTAACATTTTATTCATTTTTTTCGGTTTACCGACCGACTCTAAGGCGACTATAAATAAATTGCTAGATTTCCATCCCTGCCCGCCCCCTTCTTTCTTGTGCCGCCCCTAAAAATGTATAGACTCAGATAAAAAATAATGTTAAACAAGGGTCTGTAATGGCGTATCGGTTCGATACTGTCCGTAAACGGCGTTTAATTAAAACCTTTTATGTCAATGTATAACATTCACATGTAAAAAGGAATATAGTAACGATCATGTTATTGGTTCGTCTAGAAAATATGTTTATGGCCTCTTATGCAAAAAGAAAGAACTTGAACACAATGTCATCGGTGAAACAGTCATTTAAGAAAAAATGTCACATCCCGTTTATATAGATTAAAAACAAAAAAAAAATGGATAAAAAGCTAGCAATTTATTGATATTTGGCCTTAACGACAGCACAAACAATAATTGCTGTTCAAAGGAACTCCCTAATCCCGCTTGTATAAAATAAACCATATACATGTATTAAATTACCAGTTAAGTTTTCTTTTACGGTACCTTGTCCATATGGTCACAAGGAGTGATGTTCCGTTAATCGATTTTAATCGACATTGGTTGGTCCTGAAATCGGCGAAAATCGATTATATTTGGTCTTGATCGATCATCGATTCAACCGATGATTTTTGCGTTCGGTTAATTTTCTCTCGTTATTTGCATTCGGTTCATTCCCTCCAATTGTCTACTTTGAGCTCATTTATACATTCAGAAGTGTTCAGTTGTTATCGTTTACAATATGACCGAGAGCAACAACAACACTAAATAACTTCCAAAATATACATAATATACGCACAGTTAAGGATTCCTACGTGACAATTTTAGAGAAGAAGACGGGAGAGGACAATCACATACTGTTACCTTGTCTAACTGCTGGTAAACAAACACGGACCTTTTATACATTCAACACAAGTGCAACAATCCATGTACATGTATCAGTTAGTGTGAGGGTTACATCTATGGAATTGTCAGTGATAATACAAAAAGCAGTTAAGCGGAGTTACAGCTGTTTTGAATGTTTGAACATCATCCTTTCATTACCACAACTTTCATTCACTTTAAGGGCCTTCCACAATGCAAAGGTCGTTCATGAAATGTTTAAAAACAACAATTTTGATTTAGTTTTGATGTTCGATATTGAGCAAGCATAACACACATCCTTTGCCTGTTGTGTACGAGCATAAATGATTTGAGCATTTTTGTAGCTAAAATCTGATTAATTCTTCTTTTGTAAAATTTGCTCTACTCCCTTTTACACCATACATTGTTGCAAAGGATGCATGTATTATTCTTCAAGAAGACTGTTCCTCTAAACTAGATTAAACATGGACATATTCAACATTTTAATTTTAGGCCTTCCCTGCCCACTTTTGAACTGTAGGAGGACCATAATCGCTTTCAATATGAAATTTAAAAAAAATGTGTATGCGAAAAAAGAAGTTGAGCAAGTTTATGAGGAAGATTTTATCAAATTTCAATCAAAAAGTTTTTGCATTTTTCGTAAAATTTCCTCAACTCTTTATTACCACAAAACATGCCGCAAACGATGTATGTTTATCCTGAACAAATATTCCTCCAAATAAAACATGCGCTTTTGAAACGGGTAACGTTGTGGCCTTCCCCACCCATTTTTGCACTGTGGAAGGCCCTTAAAGCTGCACTCTCACAGATTAAACGTTTTGGCAACACTTTTTTTCATTTTCTTGTCTTCGAAAGAGCCAATTTATGCGAAAGTGCATGGAAACCAGTGATATAAGACTGCTGACAAAAATCAGATCGCAGATTTTCATATTTAAGTTCATGTTTTATACATTTTCTTAAACCGTTAGTAACGCTTACCCATAACACATTAATTTTCGAACGGAAATATGAAAATCTGCGATCTGTTCTTTTGTCAGCAGTCTTATATCACTGGTTTGCTGATATTTACGCAGAAATTGGCACATTCCAATACACAAAAGAAAACAAAAATATGTCAAAACGGTCAATCTTTTTTCAGTGCAGCTTTAATGCGGACTCTGCTAGTACCACCTTGGTTCATACTGTATATTTCTAAAAGTGTCATAGGGTGTGACTTTTATATTTCAATAAAAGTGTTACAAATATATTTATTCGTATTTTGTTAAAATACCCTAATTCTCATTTATTACTCCGCCCCGTAAATTATCAGGTTTGGTAACTTTTACATATAGTTTAGTGTAGTTTGTTAAATGTCGAGTTATAGTATATATTAACCTAAAACTAATACGTCAGTGTTTTAAATTAACCAATCAACTTATTACTACTTTCACTTTTAAGTCAATAAATCTTCACGTACAACGCCATTTTTATACGGTGCTTTTCTATCCAATTTATGCAGCTACTTATTTAGAATACTGCAGGTAATTCATTTAATCCCGTTATTATAATCTGTTATCTTTGTATTGATCTATAGTGTTATAGGTTTTTGTATGTCGTGATATATTTACATTGTTTCAATGTATTGTTTAATGATCGCGCCATTGTTTATCTGAAATTCTATGTTCGAGTATTTGTACATGTTCTATGTTAGATTACTTTATTATATATGCATTGTTTAGGAGGATGACGATGACGTCGATGGTATAGGTAGTATTAAAACGATTGGCACGAATTCACGTTTGTTCTGTTCCCCATCTACCGCCCAGTAGAGGTCAGAGGAGGCCCGGCAACAAAAGCAGGCCCCAACATACATTCAACGTAACACTTTTACGTATCTTATTTCATTAAGACAAATTACTTGCTAAAACTTGATCTATATAAATAAAAAACTTCTTTTAATTATAGTCTTTAAAAGTCTCAGCATTGATAGTAAATAAGAAAAGTACGAAACGTCCCAAAACAAAGATTTTGCTGGCAATGATCCTGTTAAAACTGCACTCTCACAGATCGCACGTTTTGACAATTTTTATTTTTATTTTTTTGTCTTGGAACAAGCCAATTTTCGCGAAAATCCATGGAAACCATTAATATTAGACTGCTGAAAAAAACTCAGATCACAGATTTTTATATTTAAGTTCAAAAGTTGATGTTTTATGCATTTTTCTTAAAGCGTTATTAACGTTTCTAATACCGTGTTAATGACTCAGTGTCTGAGCCTAAGTTGGAAGAAACATCTATGGTTGGTCCTTCGAAACGAGTGGCACCAAATGTCTGTGAAAAGACAGGCTGTTGCATGTTTCCAGTGACAACGTGAGCAGAAAGGTGTGCTTCTTAACCAAACATTATGATACAGGCCAGTGTAAAGGGTTATCTGGTTATATGTTCACATTAAAAAAAACACTATTGGGCACGTTCCTATACAAACATTTCCAAAAAAAACTAAAATGGAAACACATTGATTGCATACCTGAAATCTATCGGTTATATATTGCTTAAATCGTGTTGATGATTAAACAAGTGATAACGTATCAGTTGGAATCATGTCTTTATACTGATGCCTGATATTGGTAAATAATTTCACAGCATTGTCACTGTAAGAACATCTAATATCACACGCGCAAAAACAAAAAAATAATTATAATTATAAATATTTAATACGAATGGCGTATGTGCTGCGAAAAATGTATGTTTCAATTCTAGACGATCCTATGTGAATGATATGCCAGTAAAGTGAGAGACCGTGTTCCTATATACCTCTTGAAATCACATGGACTATAGGCGCAAATCATGATAGAATCTAGCTTATGCCAATAAAGTGAGAGACTGTGTTCCTATATGCCTCTTGAAATCACATAACTATAGACGCAAATCATGATGGAATCGAGGCTCAGTAGAAACGACATGGACTATAGACGCAAATCATGATGGACTCTAGCTCAGTGGTAACGACATGGACTATAGACGCAAATCATGATGGAATCTAGCTCAGTGGTGACGACATGGACTATAGGCGCAAATCATGATGGAATCTAGCTCAGTGGTAACGACATGGACTATAGACCCAATTAATGATGGAATCGAGGCTAAGTAGAAACGACATGGACTATAGACGCAAATCATGATGGACTCTAGCTCAGTGGTAACGACATGGACTATAGACGCAAATTATGATGGAATCTAGCTCAGTGATGACGACATGGACTATAGGCGCAAATCATGACGGACTCTAGCTCAGTGGTAACGACATGGACTATAGACGCAAGTCGTGATGGAATCTAGCTCAATGTAATCGACATGGACTTTAGACGCAAATCATGATGGAATCTAGCTCAGTGGTAACGACATGGACTATAGACGCAAATCATGATGGACTATAGCTCAGTGGTAACGACATGGACTATAGACGCAAATCATGATGGACTCTAGCTCAGTGGTAACGACATGGACTATAGACGCAAATCATGATAAAATCGAGGGTCAGTGGAAACGACGTGGACTATAGGTGCAAACTATGATAGAATCTAGCTCAAAACAAACGACATGAACTATAGCCGCAAATCATAATGGAATCTAGCTCAGTAGAAACGATTTGGACTAAAGGCGCAAATCATAATGGAATATAGCTCAGTGGAAACGACATGGACTATAGACGCAAATCATGATATAATCTAGCTCAGTGGTAACGACATTGCATATAGGCGCAAATCATGATAGAATCTAGCTCAGTGGAAACGACATGGACTAAAGGCGCAAATCATAATGGACTCAAGCTCAGTGGAAACGACATGAATTATAGACATAAATCATGATGGAATCAAGCGCAGTGGTAACGACATGGATTATAGACGTAAATCATGATGGAATCTAGCTCAGTGTAAACGACATGAACTATAGACGCAAATCATGATGGAATCAAGCGCAGTGGAAACGACATGAACTAGACGCAAATCATGATAGATTCTAGCTCAGTGGTGACGAAATGGACTATAGACGGAAATCATGATTGACTCTAGCTCAGTGGTGACGACATAGACTATAGACGCAAATCATGATGGAATCTAGCTCAGTGGTGACGACATGGACTATAGACGCAAATCATGATGGAATCTAGCTCAGTGGTAACGACATGGACTATAGACGCAACTCATGATGTAATCTAGCTCAGTGGTAACGACATGTACTATAGACGCCAATCATGATGGAATCTAGCTCAGTGGTGACGATATGGACTATAGACGCAAATCATGATGGAATCTAGCTCAGTGGTGACGACATGGACTATAGACGCAAATCATGATGGAATCTAGCTCAGTGGTAACGACATGGACTATAGACGCAAATCATGATGGAATCTAGCTCAGTGGTAACGACATGTACTATAGACGCAAATCATGATGGTAACTAGCTCAGTGGAAACGACATGGACTATAAATGCAACTTGTGATGGAATGTAGCTCAGTGGTATAACATGGACTATAGACGCGAAATATGATGAGATCTAGTTCAGTGGAAACGACTGCATTTTTAACTTGTAGCTAAAGTATTAAGGGTATGTAAGGTTGCCGCGCCCTGTCCTTTTTGGTAGCTGCCCTCCTGAAAACTAGCATAGCAAATACAAGTTATTTTGATTTAACTAAAACTTATAATATGATTATAAACACACATATATTTTGAAGTTGTAGTGTAATATTACTTCAATAAAACACAATCCATAACATTTACAGTCAAATAAATTATGTTTAACATCTTCACAGTCAGATAAAATAAATGTGCCCTTTTCATCCTAAGCACCATGTTCCTGTTCTGCAGTACCCTGTCCTGTTTTTGAAACCTGGCTAAAACCCTGCAATTTTACTAAGATCTTGTTTTCTAATTTGCTACCCTTTTAATGAAAACGTGACTCCAGTGGAATTTCCCGCTAAAAAGATCAAATGACGTCATGTCTAATAGAGAAACAAACACAGGGCAATACAACAGCCATGCGGTCCGTAAACATGTTTGCGGCGAAAGTTTGCTGTTTGGTTCCCCGCTTGCAACTTGTATGGTCTGCTTTGCAACAGGTATACAAAACAAAACGTTTGCGAGCGTTTTGTAATCGCTCGCCTTACTGAACACACTTCTGATGCAAGAGTTGACCATGGTCTTCACATCACATTTTGAACATCGAAAGATCTCTTGTGTGCCTATTGGTTGCCCGTTTGGCTTTTTTCCCTGTGTGACATTAGACTTGAGTTCAAGTGAAATCTTGTTTCACTGACCGTTCCAATGCGGTAATTCCATCATTTGACGGTAAAGTTGAAGGTGCTATAGAAGTGTCGTTTTCATTTGTTGATGGGACATTTGATTCTCATTCTAAGTAGCCCTGTTTTTAAGTAATATACCACTCAGAAGAAGTATTAACACTCAAAGCTGATAAAAACTTGGAATCAGGTATATCTCTGAGGTATGACGAAAGAAGTGATGAAGAAAGAAATGACCATGGAACTCAGTATTGTGCAGCAGTTACACGAGGCCAACAAGACGTTGATAGTGACAACGTGGAAATACCGGAGTTTACATTAACGCCTTGTGGAGAAAGGTTTTGAGTGTTAAACAGCTACATGAAGAAGAAAAACTGTAGTTTGTAAGGATGCTTTGTAAACACCCTCTAAGTGATACTGTGTGTATCTCGATGAGAGTCTGAGTAGTGTTAAAACTTTTTTGTTTCTCGTTGAGCGTCTGAGTCAGGCTGTGAGTATCTGTGTATCTCGTCTAGCGTCTGAGTCAGGCCATGTGTATCTGTGTATCTCGTCGAGCGTCTGAGTCAGACCGTGTGTATCTGTGTATCTCGTCGAGCGTCTGAGTCAGGCCGTGTGTATCTGTGTATCTCGTCTAGCGTCTGAGTCAGGCCATGTGTATCTGTGTATCTCGTCGAGCGTCTGAGTCAGGCCGTGTGTATCTGTGTATCTCGTCTAGCGTCTGAGTCAGGCCATGTGTATCTGTGTATCTCGTCGAGCGTCTGAGTCAGACCGTGTGTATCTGTGTATCTCGTCGAGCGTCTGAGTCAGGCCGTGTGTATCTGTGTATCTCGTCTAGCGTCTGAGTCAGGCCGTGTGTATCTGTGTATCTCGTCGAGCGTCTGAGTCAGGCCGTGTGTATCTGTGTATCTCGTCGACCGTCTGAGTCAGGCCATGTGTATCTGTGTATCTCGTCGAGCGTCTGAGTTAGGCCGTGTGTATCTGTGTATCTCGTCGAGCGTCTGAGTCAGGCCGTGTGTATCTGTGTATCTCGTCGAGCGTCTGAGTCAGGCCATGTGTATCTGTGTATCTCGTCGAGCGTCTGAGTTAGGCCGTGTGTATCGTGGTATCTCGTCGAGCGTCTGAGTCAGGCCGTGTGTATCTATGTATCTCGTCGAGCGTCTGAGTCAGGCCGTGTGTATCTGTGTATCTCGTCGAGCGTCTGAGTTAGGCCGTGTGTAGCGTGGTATCTCGTCGAGCGTCTGAGTTAGGCCGTGTGTATCTGTGTATCTCGTCGAGCGTCTGAGTCAGGCCGTGTGGATCTGTGTATCTCGTCGAGCGTCTGAGTCAGGCCATGTGTATCTGTGTATCTCGTCGAGCGTCTGAGTTAGGCCGTGTGTATCGTGGTATCTCGTCGAGCGTCTGAGTCAGGCCGTGTGTATCTGTGCATCTCGTCGAGCGTCCGAGTCAGGCCGTGTGTATCTGTGTATCTAGTCGAGCGTCTGGGTCAGGCCGTGTGTATCTGTGTATCTCGTCGAGCGTCTGAGTCAGGCCGTGTGTATCTGTGTATTTCGTCGAGCGTCTGAGTCTGGCCGTGTGTATCTGTGTATTTCGTCGAGCGTCTGAGTTAGGCCGTGTGTATCTGTGTATCTCGCCGAGCGTCTGAGTCAGGCCGTGTATTTAGGCCGTGTGTATCGGTGTATCTCGTCGAGCGTCTGAGTCAGACGCTCAGGCCGTGTGTATCTGTGTATCTCGTCGAGCGTCTGAGTCAGGCCATGTGTATCTGTGTATCTCGTCGAGCGTCTGAGTCAGGCCGTGTGTATCTGTGTATCTCGTCGAGCGTCTGAGTCAGGCCGTGTGTATCTGTGTATCTCGTCGAGCGTCTGAGTCAGGCCATGTGTATCTGTGTATCTCGTCGAGCGTCTGAGTTAGGCCGTGTGTATCGTGGTATCTCGTCGAGCGTCTGAGTCAGGCCGTGTGTATCTGTGTATCTCGTCGAGCGTCTGAGTCAGGCCGTGTGGATCTGTGTATCTCGTCGAGCGTCTGAGTCAGGCCATGTGTATCTGTGTATCTCGTCGAGCGTCTGAGTCAGGCCGTGTGTATCTGTGTATCTCGTCGAGCGTCCGAGTCAGGCCGTGTGTATCTGTGTATCTCGTTGAGCGTCTGAGTCAGGCCGTGTGTATCTGTGTATCTCGTTGAGCGTCTGAGTTAGGCCGTGTGTATCTGTGTATCTCGTCGAGCGTCTGAGTTAGGCCGTGTGTATCGTGGTATCTCGTCGAGCGTCTGAGTCAGGCCGTGTGTATCTGTGTATCTCGTCGAGCGTCCGAGTCAGGCCGTGTGTATCTGTGTATCTAGTCGAGCGTCTGAGTCAGGCCGTGTGTATCGTGGTATCTCGTCGAGCGTCTGAGTCAGGCCGTGTGTATCTGTGTATCTAGTCGAGCGTCTGAGTCTGGCCGTGTGTATCTGTGTATTTCGTCGAGCGTCTGAGTTAGGCCGTGTGTATCTGTGTATCTCGCCGAGCGTCTGAGTCAGGCCGTGTATTTAGGCCGTGTGTATCGGTGTATCTCGTCGAGCGTCTGAGTCAGACGCTCAGGCCGTGTGTATCTGTGTATCTCGTCGAACGTCTGAGTTAGGCCGTGTATATCTGTGTATCTCGTTGTGTGTCTGAGTCAGACGCTCAGGCCGTGTGTATCTGTGTATCTCGTTGAGCGTCTGAGCGTGTTTACATTTACATCTGCTGACTTAGGTTGTACAAATAATGCCAATAATAATATAGACTGACACCGTCCATCCAATAAGGACGCCAGTAAGGAGAATGCTGTTCGTAAAGAGAGCTTTCAGAAGGAAGGTTGAAAAGATGCTGGAAGAGGTACAGAGCCGTCAAAAATTCCACAATCCTCGCCAATAGTACAGGTCACAAAGAAGGACGAGTCAATCATATTATGCGTTGATTGTAGAATGCTAAATGACGTGCACATGAATGACACACCCCATACAACAACTTGACAAATGTCTTGACCGCCTTAAGAAAGTATTCTAACGTCTGCGTGAAGCCAGCCCTAAACTCAAACCATCAGTCTTTATTCTTACAGCAGTAAGTTGCCTTTCTTGGTCATTCTGTATCAGATGTTGGTGTATCTGCCGATCCCGCAAAATGAGATGCTGTAAAGAACTGACCAACGCCAAATATGTGCAAAGCTTCTTTGGTAGAGCCATAGTAACAGGAGAGTTGTGACGTTCTTAAGGAACTAGTTACACAAGATCTGCGAACGGAACCGAGATTCCAGTTGACTGGCGAATGGCAAACCTCATTTTCATTCGGAACTCCTCAGCCATTTTCTACGAAAACAACCTCGGATGTAAATGTATGGTTTGCAATATCAGAAATCGGTACAGTTTAACTATGCTGCAAGTAGATCGCGTAGTCATTTTTATTTAACAATTCAACTTAATGACTTAACTCTTGGGAGTCTAATTTATGTTTGCAATAATTCACTTCACTGCCAATCAAAGTAAGCTTAGATCCACAAATACAAGGTAAAACACAACAATTAATAAATAATATAATTCCGAATTTTACGAACTACTTCTACTGATGTACCGGCAATCATCGGAGGTTGTATTCCATTAAAATGGCCGAGGAGACCTCATTTTACTCTTCAAGAAGCATTGACAACAACACAAGTTTTGAAATACCCGGAAGTAGATTCTCCCTTTATTTTGGACGTCGATGCCTACGACAAAACGGTAGGAGCAGTCTGTCACATTAAGACTGGACGGGCATGGCTATCGTACATGAGTACTATGAACAGTCACGAACGTGCATACTGCACCACGAGGAAAGAATTTCTCTCAGTAGTTGCCGCCCTTAGACATTTCCATTCTCACGTATATGGACAAGAAATCTTACTAAAGACAAACAACGCAGCAGTGGGTTGCATGATATGACGAAAAGCACCAACAGGACAAACAGCAATGTGGTTGCAGGGACTATTTGAAACACAAAATTGTACAGCAAGACGATGTCACCATTTCAAGAAAGCCCTGTAAAGTTTTACAAACCATCAAGCATTGCAGTACACAGTCAACGAAACTGCATTTGGAATTCATATTTGACATTGACACATTTTTAATATGACAAAACTATTAAAACAGTACAGAACACAAGTGTATTTCCACACATAACATTGCACATATATAAATCAATAAAGTAGACTATGATAGCCCATGATCATTTTTCATTATTAAACATTTGCATGGCGGTGTATATAAGTTTTATAACTAGTTGAGGTTCTTTACAATAACATGAACAGTGTAAATGTAGTCATTCTTTTTGGATCATGTATTTTTCAGTGATGTATTTGATCTGCGAAAGGAGTTTTAAATCTGGTAAATGCTTTATAAGCTTGACTGCACCAGGAATACACAAAACAAATGATTGTTATGCCGTTAATTATTGCTATTATATGGATCCGTTGTATGTTGACATATGCAAACAGTTTAATTATCAGTGACGGGATGCTGAACTTGTAGCTTTGCGCATGAACATATAGCAAACATGGCACTTCTTACACAGCTTAAGAGATTCCATCAAACCGTCAACATGTAATTACCAAGTTTATATACTGCAATAATAATTCGCAATAATTGGTTACCTTCGGTAATTGTCATGGAGTTTAACATTTTTTTTAACATGCGTGCGTGCGTGCGTGCGTGCGTGCGTGTGTGTGTGTCTTGTTTATACGTTTCAGTCTCTAGCTCATTGTCGTTTTTCGCGCTTGCCTTGTGCCTCTAAAGAATGGTTTATTTTTGAATTTCCGACTACTGGGTTAGTCCCTGTAGTTTTCATTGTATTACTGACTGGTGTTGTCGTTTGAAGCTTTTCGTATCTGAATTATACGGTAATTTGTTATGACACCGACAAGGTGTTTCCGCCCCTTGTGATCCTGTGATTAAGTCCTACAATTTTCGCTTTATTTGTGCGTATCGGATGTGGCTGAGTTTTATTTGGAACTTTTTAATGAACTAATTTGACTGCTATGTTTCTGCAGATGAACTGCATTGGCATACCAATTATTACTATTGCATTTATAAACTGGCATTAATCGCGGGGAGCGTTATCAAGAGCATACCTAGATTGATTTCATATCGAGTTACCAGATTATATGGACGATAACAGCGATGTTTAAAGTAACCTTTAATATTCCATCGACAACTAAATAGCTGTGTTCAATAATTCACCGCCGCGGATTCTGCTTTTTCACACAGCCACAATGCCCACTCGCTCCTGTTGCGATAACTTTAAATACATCTCAATTATAGAAAGTGTCATAAATAACAATTCCTCATTTTGCATTGATTTTCTTTTCATATCCCTTATTTATTTTTGTCACACGAGGCATCGACAACGATTTTAAAACTATTGAAAATTTTCGCTTTTCCGCGTGAACGGTGTTGAAAGCGCTTATCAGTTAATTCCTGAAACGTGAGAAGTTTGTCGTCTGTTAGTTCCAGAACAGCAACACATACACCCGGGTTTGATTTCAAAGAGAATTGTCGATTAGGACATTTATGATTAATTATTCACAACGCGTTGTTATTCGGCGTTGTTCATAGCGATAAATGTTCACCATTGCATTGTAATCTCCGTTATTTATTTGGATGTGTGTCTGTGACGAGAACACTAGAGAGAGCTCTAGACGCTTATATAAATATCTCTTTGACAACAAGTGCCAAAGCATCTAGTAATTATTATTATTTTTCATCATCACCACCACCACCACCACCACCACTACCACCACCACCACCATCATCATCATCATCAGCAGCAGCAGCATCATCATCATCATCATCATCATCATCATAATCATAATCATCATCAGCATCATCATCAGCATCATCATCATCATCATCATGGTAGGGGTGTATGCTACGTTCTTCACGGTTATACCTCTTTGACTAAAAAGATGTCCATGGCGCAAATTGTCCCCTCAAAGATAGCACGTGTATGCATCACATTTCTAGAGTTTTATAACTGTTAAAGTCAGCTTTTGAGACCCCGTGATTGTAAGTGTATATATTTGAAACAAGCAATTTTCTCAGACATACGATAATTTGATCAAAGTTCAGTCAAATGCTCTAATGGAAATAGCAAATATCATATTTATACAGAAAATGTGCTTGTCTTTAACTGCTCTTTTTATTAAATACTTAGACGCTTTTATTTGCTAGACCATCATATTATCATGTAAACAAACAAACACAACATAATATCCTAAACCAGGAAGCAGATGCAGAAATGGCTGAAGGCATTCAGTTTTCACTCTTAGGCTGGACTTTTGGCGCAATATTACTAAATACATAAGTATGTGGTTAAAAAACCGCTTAACCACAATTGGGCATTACCTCTTATTTAAGACCACCCTCCCACCCATTCCAATATAAAAATCAAATAAATGTCAATTGAATTAGATGTATCCATTCTAGACAAGATGCCGGTTATTTGTTGCTCCAGATATGCGTCATCTGATTATAAATTTATAATATCGTCCACTTACTCATCATAATGCTCATAGTGAATATGACATTTGCATAAAATCCCCTTAAAGATGCACTCTTACTCCCAAATAAGATTTACCACATTTAATTATGTTGTTTTAATAGTCTAAAAAGGATGAATACAATGGTTCTTATAAAGGATACCGAGTTTGATTTTAAAAGAAATGCGCATAAAATACGGTATTTGTACCGCATGAGACTATAGTAGACCACAGTAAATCTTTTAGCATTCACCAATCATTTAATATGTTTGCGCATTTGCTATTAAATGCACGGTTACAATCTTGTTATCAGTAACTAATATCTTTCATAAATGCATTATTTAGTAAGTTGTTAACGGTTTATCAGAATTGATGTTTGTTATACATGTGTATGTATTGATTTTAAATAAGAGTGTCACTTTTAATATGGAAATACGCTGAACATTATAGCCCATGTTTAAACAGTTCAAATATCACAGGAATAAATTTTCGTTATGATACGAGAAGTTTATAAACTTCACATGCAAAGGGAAGCAATGCTGATAATGCACTTAGTTTTAAACACAAATGCAATATTTCATGCTACATGAAGCTTGTCCTGTTCTCCGAAGAAAATAATCGAGATATCCATAAGCGGTGGGGGGGGGGGGGGGGGGTAGGGGAGGGGGGCAACCTGCTCCAAAATCGTCCAAATTCACCTTTTTATCAAATATCACTAGGGGAGAAAAGGGTAATTAAATACACCCATAATGCACCATTTCCGACTTCAAATTGTGTTTGTAACATTTCCCTATACGAGTAACCCTACGAGCAGAAACAACTTCCATGGCATTGTCTGGGGAAAGTTGGAAGAGGATCATTTGCAGTTGCTTCAAAGTATATTGAATTATTAGAGATAATATTATGCTTCAGCTGGGGCGGTTCCATGATTAAAGGAAGGTAAACTTTGGAGAAAACTCGAAAGTTATATGATATAAATGTGAATGGAATGGTGAACCAAAACGAAAATAGTGGATGTTTTGTGTCTAGATAGGTTTATCCATATTTGTAAAAGTAATTTACTTGGACAATTTAAAAAAAAAAAGAATTCCCCCTAAAGCCTCGCATGTATTTGTTAATTATTATAAGGTTTCAGAAGGACCGATACTGACCTATTTGTAGTTGAAAGAGGAATACAATTTAATTCTATTAATCAAATGATGATGATGTTGAACGATGATGATGTTGTTGTTATTGTGCTGTTAATGTAGCTGCTGCTGTTGCTTCTGATGCCGATGCTTCTACTGCTGCTGCTTAAAATGATAATGATTATGATGATGATGATGATGATGATGATGATGATGATGATGATGATGATGATGATGATGATGATGATGGAGGAGGAGGATGAAGAATCAAAGTGACTCTGATAATTCAAGAAAATATTTAAAATAAATTGACGCGGTATCGAGAATTCGAGAACTAGGGTATCTGACGATGGTCTTAAAGTGACTAGACACCAGATGGTACAAAAATCGGCAAAATCAGTATTTTCCTCAAAACAATCCTAGAACTATAATACATCATTGCACATGACTGAATGAAAATACCATAGCGGATCCAGGAATTGACGTTAAGGGGGCGTAACTGAAGTGGTTCAACCGTTCGACATTAGCCACAACCTCTGATATCCATGAATAACCTACTACAGTGTGTGTATACCACGTAATAAATTGCGTCATAAATGCCACGTCGGGGGGGGGGGGGCAACATTTTGCTTCGAATGAAGACAAAGATCTTCCCTATTTCTTCACCATTTTAAATGAAACAACGCAGTCTACGCCGCATACGGAGCCCTGCCCTCGATCTTTTACCAGAGTTTGATTGAGAGTTTGTTTTCTTAAAACACTTCGACAAACATATTACGGCTGTCTGACGGAGCACTGTCAAAACATTATTTTGGAAACATTTAGCTTGTGATTTCTTCACATGTGTACCTTAAAACCATAAAACAAGACAAAATCTGAACCCCCAATTGGTTGGTAGTAAGATATTCGCAAATAACAAACTCGAAATGGTCAAGTAACTAAATATCAACGCCAGTATCTAACTACTATTCGAATCTCCAACTGGCAACTGGCAGATGGTCGACTATTTGAATCTCCAACTGGCAACTAGCAGGTAGTCGACTATTCGAATCTCCAACTGGCAACTAGCAGGTAGTCGACTATTCGAATCTCCAACTGGCATCTAGCAGGTAGTCGACTATTTGAATCTCCAACTGGCAACTAGCAGGTAGTCGACTATTTGAATCTCCAACTGGCAACTAGCTTTACCGTCATATTTTTGTGTATTTTTAGCATGTAAAAGTCACGTGGTTAGTGTCTATAAATAGACTGACGTTACTTTTCAACTACTTTACCTATGGCGGTGGCGGATCCGTGGTCTAGTGGTAACACAATTGACTATCAATCCGGGAGTCGCAGGTTCCATTCCCCGTCGCAACGGATGGGACGTTAAATGGGGGTCCCGTATGACAGTGCTATACACTGGTGCACGTTAAAGAACCCTGTAAGCCCTAACCAGGGTTACATTCTGTCTGTGCTCCAAAAACCTAAATTAACTAACAATCTAAACGGAGCACTCGCCTAATGGGCAAGGCCCGGGTGCGAGTATAAATAAGCTTACACATCACTTTAACTTACTGGGTATGCCAGTAGATTTTGAATAAGAAACATACGCAAATACTGCAAAAGAAAAATGTGTCGTAAGCGATGTGATACATCATTACGTAACAACTAGTGCGTGGTACACCACGATGTCAGTTTTATGTAAGTTTTTGTCAATTTTATTTTTTTTTCTTGCAATTATACCATCTGGTGTCAGGTCCCTCTAATATAATTAGATACACTAGTAACTAAAATAGTTCAATGCACTGGAGCACTTGTAGATTTCTGTGTGTTTTTTTCATTAGCAAAATATGCTGAATAATGCACATGTCAAAGGTTAAGACCAAAGTTCCTGTGAACGACAAGAAATATATCTCGATTAATAATTACTGGGAGTAATTATACGTCTGAGGAAACCAAGTTGTTATTAAATAAAAAAAAGCATTTATGAAATGAAAAGAATGCTTTGAAACTTACATAATAATATGAAACGATATAAATTTAAAGATACACTTGTATTTGCGAGATAGAAATCACTCCCATGGTCTCTGAGTGTCAGGTGGTCTGGATTGGCACCTTGTGACGCCATCACTGGCTCTGATCTGCAGCGCTAAATGCATACAATTAGTAAATAAACTGTGCGATTTTAACGCCAATTACACAAAAATAAAGGAAAATCGTGTTATTCGTATATATCTGATTTCGTTTCAATTTGATATGATTTATATATTACCCCTGAAATACAATTTCCTTGTAGACTTACACCAAGCATTTGACACTGTCATTTTCTAATTGAATACTTTACCCTTAAATATCGAGGCTAAATGGGTACGGGCGACAAACCTGCGTCGTTAATCTTTAATTCAGCCGCTTATCAGTATAATATCTATGATATTTTTGAATTAAAATTTAGTGAATGAATTTACTTATGAACGAAAGTGAAGATTATGGCTACATACTACATAATTTCTTCGCTCAGACAGGGTTCGATTTTGTCTCAGATAGTGTCAGCTATTCAATTAGATTTCACAAGGAAAATAATCAAAATAATCGCACACATTTAAATTTAACAATTTTAACTGTGGTTTATTTGACATCCATTTAATATAACGTCTCGAATGCTGTAATTGACAAAAGTCAGAAGATTTATTTTAATGTAATCATCATTACTAGATGCAGTGTATTGAAAAGACAGTTTGGGCTTACCAATTGGGTCTTAGCTGTCGAGGCGAATTTTGCAGTTTTTCTAATAAGATTCTTTCTCGGGCGCACAAATCGCCGAACGGTTGTTTGGTTGGCAATATATATTTGTTTCTGTATGCAAATTCAACAAAGTCTACTATTAGTTGAAAGTAGCATATCTAATAATGTGAACCAATGGTAGAGAGTAAACAATGTCTAACAATGTCTACTATCGGCACAGAGTAACCCGTCTAACGATGTCTACTATCGGCACAGAGTAACCCGTCTAACGATGTCTACTATCGGCACAGAGTAACCCGTCTAACAATGTCTACTATCGGCACAGAGTAACCCGTCTAACAGTGTCTACTATCGGTATATGGTTACCGTCTAACAATGTCTACTATCGGTATATGGTTACCGTCTAACAATGTCTACTATCGGTATATGGTTACCGTCTAACAATGTCTACTATCGGTATATGGTTACCGTCTAACAATGTCTACTATCGGTATATGGTTACCGTCTAACAATGTCTACTATCGGTATAGGGTAAACCCGTCTAACAATGTCTTCTATCGGTACAGAGTTAACCCGTCGAACACCGTCTACCATCGGTACAAAATAAACCCGTCTAACGATGTCTACTATCGGTATATGGTTACCCGTCTAACAATGTCTACTATCGGTACAGAGTTAACCCGTCTAACACCGTCTACCATCGGTACAAAATAAACCCGTCTAACGATGTCTACTATCGATACAGAGTTAACCCGTCTAACGATGTCTACTATCGATACAGAGTTAACCCGTCTAACGATGTCTACTATCGATACAGAGTTAACCCGTCTAACGATGTCTACAATCGATACAGGTTACACACCACCATTGTTTTTCCCTATATAATTCAATGTAAAATTATAATTTTTAGACAACATTTAAAGGCATTTCGAGCGAATGCAGGCTATGATAACCACACATATTCTTAAAGTACAAGCTTTAAATTACATTTTAAGCCAATAAAAAGGGGGTCAAGTTATTCCTAAGAAAAATCACTCCACTTGAAAAACAAACTCTAAAAATTACACCGTCCGCCATGACAGTTCTTCCAAAATGACCTTTCAACTATAGGGCAGCGGTTTATGCTTTAATCTCTACTCTAAATGATAAATTAAGCAAGAATAGATACTTAAGGTATAAAAGTTTCAGGAATAATGATAGTTTTAATTTACAGTGTATTGAGCATGTGAAAACATGTCTGTCAATCATAAGAACTTTTTTTTTATTGAGAATTTTCCACACAACGGAAGTACATATGACGTAATGGTGACGTCATTCCTACAGAGTTAACCCGTCTAACACTGTCTACTATCGGTACAGAGTAAACCCATCTAACAATGTCTACTATCGATACAGAGTTAACCCATCTAACAATGTCTACTATTGATACAGAGTTAACCCGTCTAACACGTATACTATCGGTACAGAGTAACCCGCCTAACAATATTTACTATCGGTACAGAGTAATACCCCTTACATTGTCTACTAGTAACAGATTAGCCCGTCTTACAATTCTGCTATCGGTACAGAGTAAACCAGAGCTAAGTCTGAAATTATATTCTCTTCTTTCGGGATCGTTACGGTTGGGTATTCTTCAAATAAACCGGGACTGCAATTTTGATACTTAAATTACTGCTTCAGTCGATACCCAGTCTCTATCAAACTGATTCTGCCCGGTTTTCGATATTAACAATTCTGTTTTAGTCGATACACAGTCTCCTTTAAACCGAGACAGCCCGTTTTTTATATTTGAAATACTGCTTTAGTCGCTACACAGTCTACATAAAACCGAGTCTGCCCGCTTTTTTGTATGTAAAATACAGTTTCAGTCGATACACAGTCTCCTTGAAACCGAGTCTGCTCGTTTATTTATATTTAAAATACCTCTTAAGTCGCTACACAGTCTACATTAACAAAGTCTGTCCGGTCTCCAATAATCCGAGACTGCCCGGGTTTTTTTGCCTCACAGTCTCTATCAAACCGAAACTTCAAGATTTTGATATTCAAAATACTGCTTCAGTCGATAAATGGCCTCAATTAAACCTACATTGCCATTCTGAAATTTGAAATACCGAATCCGCCGCTTAACGGTATCAATCATACCGAGACTGTTATTCTGATATTTAAAATACCGAATCCGCCGCTAAACGGTATCAATAATACCGAGACTGCCATTCTGGTATTTCAAATACCGAATCCGCCAGTAAACGGTCTCATTAAAACCGAGACTGCCATTTTGTGCTTCCTAAGGGTCTCTATTCCAGAATGTATCTGGTACACATGTCCTTAAGTTGTCCAACGTATTTCCCGTCTTCTGTAGCAGCCTTTGACATCTATGCATATGGACTGATATTTGTTGCCCATTTGACCTATTAAATTCCAATTGGAATGTATTCTTTTCGCTCCATTGTATACACTGATCGTCCGTGAGTCCGTATATTAATATATTTGCTTTAAACCGTCTGCATTGATATACCAGCAAATGGATGAAGTTGTTGTTTTTTATCAGGGATACTTTGGCAAGCTGCGACCCTAACCGAGCATAATTCTATCATCTTTTACATGTAGCCACTCGCCATAATCCTAGAATCCACAAAACCGTTAAACAAAATATACAAACGGACATTAGTCTTAGCCTAGCTAATTCATACTGATCCTCTTGTAACAATTTTTCTTCTTTTCACCTTCAAGGTGACAGATCATTGGGTAAAGGTGAAAGATTATTCGAAAATAAGGATTAACATCAAATATACGGGGTTTTACTGTACGACGGGGGTTGAACATTCGTCTCAACTCAAGTGGCTCTCCGTATTAAGGGATCAACTCTTGGTTATGAATTCGTGAGGTCAAAACCATTTGTAAACTTTATATCATATCTTAAAACTATTTTGGCTTGGTAACGTTTTCAAGTTGATCAAATACCGTTGACCATTCATTATTCTCCGTTTGTATGTCGATCAACACCTTAATGTAAATGGTCATCCGGACAGGTTTAAAACGAGCGCAATCGTTACATAGAAGATGCATTATAAACGTATTGTTGCCTGCTCCGTGGTCACCAGCTCTTTGTTTTATATTAATCTGTTTATGTTTGTATGTTATTCGTGTCGGAAAATAGGTCATTGCGCTAATGATTATTGTTAGCATATATTCGTCCATAAATAACGAGTCTTGTATCTTGTATATTGGCAGTTCGCCATGTTTCCTCCATTTAAGTGTTGGTGCGCCCCCTCTCCCAACCGCTAACGGCCAATGGAACCATTTTATCAAAAATACGACAACATATTGTTGGAGTACCCGGACGGGCAATGGGGCCATCTTATCAAACATACGACAACATATTGTTGGAGCTCCCTACGGCAAATGGGGGCCATCTTATCAAACATACGACAACATATTGTTGGAGTACCCGTACGGGCAATGGGGCCATCTTATCAAGCATACGACAACATATTGTTGGAACTCCCTACGGCCAATTGGGCCATCTTATCAAACATACGACAACATATTATTGGAGCTCCCTACGGCCAATGGGGCCATCTTTTCAAACATACGACAACATATTGTTGGAGCTCCCTACGGCCAATTGGGCCATCTTATCAAACATACGACAACATATTGTTGGTGTCCATCTACGGCCAATGCGGCCATCTTATCAAGCATACGACAACATATTGTTGGTGTCCATCTACGGCCAATGGGGGCCATCTTATCAAGCATACGACAGCATATTGTTGGAGCTTACTACGGCCAATGGGGCCATCTTATCAAACATTCGACAACATATTGTTGGTGTCCCCCTACGGCCAATAGGGCCATCTAATCAAGCATACGACAACATATTGTTGGTGACCCTCTACGGTCAATTGGGCCTTCTTATCAAGCATACGACAACATATTGTTGGAGCTTCCTACGGCCAATGGGGCCATCTTATCAAACATACGACATCATATTGTTGGTGACCCTGTACGGTCAATTGGGCCTTCTTATCAAGCATACGACAACATATTGTTGGAGTTTCCTACTGCCAATGGGGGCATCGTATCAAACATACGACAACATATTGTTGGTGACCCTCTACGGTCAAATGGGCCTTCTTATCAAGCATACGACAACATATTGTTGGAGCTTCCTATGGCCAATGGGGCCATCTTATCAAACATACGACAATATATTGTTGGAGCTCCCTACGTCCAATGGGGCCATCTTATCAAGCATACGACAACATATTGTTGGAGCTCCCTTCGGCCAATGGGGTCATCTTATCAAGAAAACGACAACATATTGTTGGAGCTCCCTACGGCAAATGGGGCCTTCTTATCAAACATACGACAACATATTGTTGGTGTCCCTCTACGGTCAATGGGACATCTTATCAAGCATACGACAACATATTGTTGGTTTCCCTCTACGGTCAATGGGCCACCTTATCAAACATACGATAACATATTGTTGGTGTCCCTCTACGGCCAATAGGGCCATCTTATCAAGCATACGACAACATATTGTTGGTGTCCCTCTACGGCCAATGAGGGCCATCTTATCAAGCATACGACAACATATTGTTGGTGTCCCCCTTCGGCCAATGGGGCCTTCTTATCAAGCATACGACAACATATTGTTGGTGTCCCCCTACGGCCAATGGTGCCATCTAATCAAGCATACGACAACAAATTGTTGGTGTCCCCTACGGCCAATGGGGCCATCTTATCAAGCATACGACAACATATTGTTGGTGTCGCTCTACTGTCAATGGGCCATCTTATCAAGCATACGACAACATATTGTTGGAGCCCCCTGCGGCCAATTGGGCCATCTTATCAAGCATACGACAACATATTGTTGGAGCCCCCTGCGGCCAATGGGGCCATCTTATCAAGCATACGACAACATATTGTTGGTGTCCCCCTACGGCCAATGGGGCCATCTTATCAAGCATACGACAACATATTGTTGGAGCCCCCTGCGGCCAATGGGGCATCTTATCAAGCATACGACAACATATTGTTGGTGTCCCTCTACGGTCAATTGGGCCTTCTTATCAAGCATACGACAATATATATTGTTGGAGCCCCCTGCGGCCAATTGAGCCTTCTAATTAAACATACGACAATATATTGTAAGATCAGTTCAGTCTGTTAGGTATAAAGCGAGTGTCTGAAATCGGATACAAAATTCTAAATATATCTCATTACAGCCATTGTTTACATCAAAATCTCGAATGTTCTATATTGTCGTAGGTAGGATGTCCCCTTATTGCCCAAAATTTGTTTTTAAACCACTGTTCTAGCTGTTCACACCTCGTAAAAGTGTACCTTTATAATTATAGCATGCAATACATTGCGTACTTGCAATTTTTGAGCATAAATACGAGAAAACTTCTGTAGTAATATTTTTTCGCTAAACCAGTCTTTAGTTTTCGTTCTCTTCCTTTCCTGGACAAAATTGGTGAAACAAGATACTAAAAGACAAATGGCCTTTGCATAGCAGCTGTGATGTGTGCCTATATGATTCAAGATTAGTGAATGAGGATGGGGAAACAAATTACATGTAATCGTCTTCCGGGAGGGACGTTAAACGGGGTCCTGTATGACTACTTTTCATTTGTGGACGTAAAAACAAGGGTATCTCTTTACATGGTTATACTCTGTACACTATGAACAGAAATCTAACAACACTAAAACTGAGATTCTTGGCAGACACATATACAGGGGCGGTTCCAGGATTTGACCTTAAGAGGGCGCAACGCGTAACTTTTGACTTGCGCTCCTCCCTAAGAACAACATTTTTTTTAGATTAAAGTCTTGGCGGGGGGGGGGGGGGGGTCTGCTTTCCCTGAAAAAATCAATGATTTATAAAATATAGTCCGAAATGGTACATTTTGGGTGTATTTTATTACTTTTTTCTCCTGTATTGAAATAAAAGGTACGGTTGGAAGATTTTTGTTGGGGGGGGGGGGAGGGGCGCCAGTAGATAGGCCAGTGGCGTCGTAAATGAACGTATACGTCACACAGATCCACCCATACATTCATTTGAACAGTAAGCAGAGTTTTAAAGGGTAATGTGGTACTCAAAGCGGCAAAGACATGGAATACCAGAAGAAATATAAGACAAGTAGTATAAAGAAACATATTTTCATTAAAAATGTCATTAAATAAAAAAAAAAACAATACCTGGGTGGCGTTTCATCAATTTTCCTATGAACGCCGTGTTCGGAGCAATTTAAAACCGTTCTTTCGAGCTTTCCTATGTGCCTTTTAACAAACATTACTAGGAAAACTCCACGCAGTGATGCATGCAAATCACGTGACCATAGATAAAGATTGTGAATTATCTTTAAAACTGAAGATTTTGTTTGTATCTTAATCTGTAGGCACCTTGAATAATTGAATTTTGAAAAAAAAACTATCTAAGGGAGAAAAAAACATTTATAAAAACAAGTTTTATATAGCTGAAATCTAGCTATACTCACGGTGGCAGAGATCCATTCTTCTTGTCAGGGGAGATTACTACGTAGGAGATTAGTTCCAACTCTTAAGAGCTTTTCATCAAATAAAGGCGAGGAAAAGAATATTTGAAACAATGCACTTTTCTACACATTCGTGCGGAACATAGTCTGCAAAAATAGCTTTTGTTTATCACGATATTGGAATATTGAATAACTGACGTTGTAAACAGTGAGTGCGTATGAACCCAGCCGGACCGACCGAGGGAGTGACAGATAAGTAGACATAACTTTTAGGTCTGACCGAGGGACCAACCGAACAATCGACAGACTGCCAGATAAGCAGACATAACGATTAGGTCTGATCGAGGGACCAGCCATACAATCGACAGACTGACAGATAAGCTGACATAACTAATAGGTCTGACCGAGAGACAAACCGTACAATCGACAGACTGACAGATAAGCAAACATAACTATTAGGTCTGACCGAGGGACCAGACGAACAATCAACAGACTGACAGATAAGCTGACATAACTATAAGGTCTGATCGAGGGACCAACCAAAAAATCGACAGACTGACAGATAAGCAGACGTAACGATTAGGTCTGATCGAGGGATCAGCCGTACAATCGACAGACTGACAGATAAGCTGACATAACTATTAGGTCTGATCGAGGGACCAACCAAAAAATCGACAGACTGACAGATAAGCAGACATAACGATTAGGTCTAATCGAGGGACCAGCCATACAATCGACAGACTGACAGATAAGCTGACATAACTAATAGGTATGACCGAGGGACAAACCGTACAATCGACAGACTGACAGATAAGCAGGCGTAACGATTAGGTCTGACCGAGGGACCAGCCGTACAATCGACAGACTGACACATAAGCTGACATAACTATAAGGTCTGATCGAGGGACCAACCAAAAAATCGACAGACTGACAGATAAGCAGACGTAACGATTAGGTCTGATCGAGGGACCAGCCGTACAATCGACAGACTGACAGATAAGCTGACATAACTATTAGGTCTGATCGAGGGACCAACCAAAAAATCGACAGACTGACAGATAAGCAGACATAACGATTAGGTCTGATCGAGGGACCAGCCATACAATCTACAGACTGACAGATAAGCTGACATAAGTAATAGGTATGACCGAGAGACAAACCATACAATCGACAGACTGACAGATAAGCAGACATAACGATTAGGTCTGACCGAGGGACCAGCCGTACAATCGACAGACTGACACATAAGCTGACATAACTATAAGGTCTGATCGAGGGACCAACCAAAAAATCGACAGACTGACAGATAAGCAGACGTAACGATTAGGTCTGATCGAGGGACCAGCCGTACAATCGACAGACTGACAGATAAGCTGACATAACTATAAGGTCTGATCGAGGGACCAACCAAAAAATCGACAGACTGACAGATAAGCAGACATAACGATTAGGTCTGATCGAGGGACCAGCCATACAATCGACAGACTGACAGATAAGCTGACATAAGTAATAGGTATGACCGAGGGACAAACCATACAATCGACAGACTGACAGATAAGCAGACGTAACGATTAGGTCTGATCGAGGGATCAGCCGTACAATCGACAGACTGACAGATAGGCTGACATAACTATTAGGTCTGATCGAGGGACCAACCAAAAAATCGACAGACTGACAGATAAGCAGACATAACGATTAGGTCTAATCGAGGGACCAGCCATACAATCGACAGACTGACAGATAAGCTGACATAACTAATAGGTATGACCGAGGGACAAACCGTACAATCGACAGACTGACAGATAAGCAGGCGTAACGATTAGGTCTGACCGAGGGACCAGCCGTACAATCGACAGACTGACACATAAGCTGACATAACTATAAGGTCTGATCGAGGGACCAACCAAAAAATCGACAGACTGACAGATAAGCAGACGTAACGATTAGGTCTGATCGAGGGACCAGCCGTACAATCGACAGACTGACAGATAAGCTGACATAACTATTAGGTCTGATCGAGGGACCAACCAAAAAATCGACAGACTGACAGATAAGCAGACATAACGATTAGGTCTGATCGAGGGACCAGCCATACAATCTACAGACTGACAGATAAGCTGACATAAGTAATAGGTATGACCGAGAGACAAACCATACAATCGACAGACTGACAGATAAGCAGACATAACGATTAGGTCTGACCGAGGGACCAGCCGTACAATCGACAGACTGACACATAAGCTGACATAACTATAAGGTCTGATCGAGGGACCAACCAAAAAATCGACAGACTGACAGATAAGCAGACGTAACGATTAGGTCTGATCGAGGGACCAGCCGTACAATCGACAGACTGACAGATAAGCTGACATAACTATAAGGTCTGATCGAGGGACCAACCAAAAAATCGACAGACTGACAGATAAGCAGACATAACGATTAGGTCTGATCGAGGGACCAGCCATACAATCGACAGACTGACAGATAAGCTGACATAAGTAATAGGTATGACCGAGGGACAAACCATACAATCGACAGACTGACAGATAAGCAGACATAACGATTAGGTCTGATCGAGGGACCAGCCATACAATCGACAGACTGACAGATAAGCTGACATAAGTAATAGGTATGACCGAGGGACAAACCATACAATCAACAGACTGACAGATAAGGAGACATAACTATCAGGTCTGATCAAGGGACCAGCCGAACAATCGACAGACTGACATATAAGCTGACATAACTAATAGGTCTGACCGAGGGACCAACCGTACAATCGACAGACTGACAGATAAGCAGACGTAACTATTAGGTCTGATCGAGGGACCAGCCGAACAATCGACAGACTGACAGATAAGCGGACATAACTATTAGGACTGACCGAGGGACCAGCCGTACGATTGACAGACTGACAGATAAGCAGACATAACTATTAGGTCTAATCGAGGGACCAGCCGTACAATTGACAGACTGACAGATAAGCTGGCATAACTATTAGGTCTGATCGAGGGACCAGCCGTACAATCGACAGACTGACACATAAGCTGACATAACTATTAGGTCTGATCGAGGGACCAGCCATACAATCGACAGACTGACAGATAAGCTGACATAACTAATAGGTCTGACCGAGGGACAAACCGTACAATCGACAGACTGACAGATAAGCAGACATAACTATTAGGTCTGACCGAGGGACCAGCCGTACAATCGACAGACTGACAGATAAGCTGACATAACTATTAGGTCTGATCGAGGGACCAGCCATACAATCGACAGACTGACAGATAAGCTGACATAACTATTAGGTCTGATCGAGGGACCAGCCGTACTATCGACAGACTGACAGATAAGCTGACATAACTATTAGGACTGACCGAGGGACCAACCGTACGATTGACAGACTGACAGATAAGCAGACATAACTATTAGGACTGACCGAGGGACCAGCCGTACGATTGACAGACTGACAGATAAGCAGACAAAACTATTAGGTCTGATCGAGGGACCAGCCGTACTATCGACAGACTGACAGATAAGCTGACATAACTATTGGGACTGACCGAGGGACCAACCGTACGATTGACAGACTGACAGATAAGCAGACATAACTATTAGGACTGACCGAGGGACCTACCGTACGATTGACAGACTGACAGATAAGCAGACATAACTATTAGGTCTGATCGAGGGACCAACTGTACGATTAACAGACTGACAGATAAGCAGACAAAACTATTAGATCTGACCGAGGGACCAAGCGTACAATCGACAGACTGACAGATAAGCAGA